>NC_060119.1:338774086-339077116 GCF_021461395.2 Schistocerca americana | reverse complement strand
CTCTGATTCTCTCAGTGCCCTACAATCTTTACAGGTGTATCCACTAAAAATAAATGATTTAGTATGACCAAGTCGCCTTTCAGCAGAACCAAAACAAGGCAAAGATGCAGTATCATGCTGGGTACTGGGACACATTGGGACATGGGAAAATGATGCAGACGACAAATCAGCCAATGAAGCATGTAGATGAAGCGTTGTGTTTTGGTGTGTCTCTCCACCGCACACTATCACAGCACTGTAGAACAGAAGGATAAATGTGTTAGATAAGTAAATGGTTTGGCGGACGCTTCGCAGTTGGACGGAGTACGCCTAATTTAATCTATAATTATCTCCGCGGATCACGTTATGTACACCTTGATATCAGAAGACTACAACATTACAGTTTCGACGGTAAAATCAAGTGGACAAAAGTAGGAACATTACGCGTCAGTGAGAAGACGAGTGGTAGGAGGCACTAAACATCAAATTGCGGTCGATCAAATCGACCAACCAGGCGTGGCGAATCTCATACCAGCACCATCGATGGAAGGAAGTGATGCTTACTAGGCTACGGATATGGCACTATCCATTGACACACAGTTTCCTCCTTCGGCAAGGTCACCCATCAATATGTGACATTTGTTGAATACCGCTTTGAATAAAACGTATTTTAACTAAGTCTGTTTAATATGGCGACATAAGGGCAACTCTCTGTTTGGCTGGAGACTTGTCCGCTGTCTTTTTTGGCTATGATAAAAGTGTTATAGGCGTTCTACAGTTTTCTGAAGTGTCGGGCCTCCTAGTACCTAAAACGATGTGGAGATGATATCACTCGGCTCAGAATGAATGGCTCGGTCTGTTCTACAGTAACTGGGCAGCCGTCCACGTATAACACGCAGTCCTAGCATTTTTACTCCGCTGATCCTTGTTCCATTAGTAGCGTCTCTAGTCAGGATCAGTACAGTTTTGCTCAAGTAAAAATATGGCAACCTCCCACAGGAGATTGCTCAACACAACCGTAATGCTTCTGCGCTTATTACACGAATCAACAACGAAACGCGCCGCTCTCCTTTGGATAAGCTACATCCTCTAATAAATATACGTGGTAAATAAACATACAACATCCAAGAACCGATCCAAGGAGATCTTTGCTAGCCAAGTCTATCCGTCCCATTTTTCAAATGAATTTCAGTCTAATGTGTGATTTTTCTACAAACCATTTTATGTGATTATAGCACTTCACGTCACTACCGATGCTCACTTCCAGGTGTTAAAAATTGTCACTGTTTCCTTTGATGTATTTTCAATAACGTAATCAAAAAATAAGAAGTCTTTCCACGTAATTAATATGCACTAAATTAACTTTATTCATTTTGGTTGAATACAAGTCCCTGCACCAAGTGTTAATCCTCTACATGTTCCTAAAATATTTGGACATTACAACTGTCCTATATGCAGCAACTTCATTCGCAAGCAGCCTCATAGTGCTTGAGACCGTATCCTTCAGATCATATACATACACTGCCTGACAAAACAGTGATGCACAGACAATGGGAGGGGGAAGTGAAATGAACCTTCACAGGTTGAATGTGTATGAGATGTTATTACAGTGATTAAAAATTCGAATCAAATTTACAAAGAAGTTAGCAGTACTAGCCCACTGATTAGTACGACGCATTCCCTGATTCGATTGCGAAGGGTGACACGCAGCCTTTGTGTCCTCTCTTGAGGCAAGCTGGTTCACAACTGTTGTAACTAGCCCTTAATATCCTGGATACTGGCTCTTGGACGTTAACTTCCTACCTGGTCCCACACATTTTCTGTTGGGGACAGATCTCGGAATCTTGTTGACCTTGGGAGTACCTCAAGTCATGCAGACAATCCATAGAGACACGTGTCATGTGTGTACAAGTATTGTTCTGTTGAAAATGGCACTACGATACTGTTACGTGAGAGTTAACACATGAGGATGCAGGATGGCGTGAGGATGCCATCAGAGTTCCTCCAATCACTGTCAGACGTGACCTGCAGCCATACCCGTTGGGTTCCCACACGTTGACTATGCCTATCCAAAACATTAGAAGAATGAGACCGCTTCTCAGCTCGCCGCCATACTCGCCGACGATGATCATCAGGGTTGTGCAGAACCACGATTCATGACTGAACAGAATGCGGCATCATTTATCAGCAGTCCATGTTTCCCGACCATGGCACCACGCCAGACGCAGCCGTCTGTATTGTGGTGTCAACAGCATCCTACCCATGGGACAGTATTGCCTAGTATGGCTCCTGATAGCCTCCGAGCAATGGTGCAGGATGTTGCCGGGAGTCCATCAGGTCTTTCCGGATGGCAGGAGCATGCGTGAATGGGTTACGATGTTCTCGGTGCACAGTATGACGTTGCTCCCCTGTTGTCGTCCGACGTGATCGAGTGGAAAGTTGACAACGAATATGGCTGCCCTTGGGAGCCTGTGCAGTCCAACATAGGGCCACTGTTGCATCCGAATGCCCCTCAAATTTGGATATCGCACGTTTCGACGAGCCATTCAAATGGAGACCCACAATGTCAGGTGGTGATACGCTGTTTCACACGAATGCGCGGCATCTCAGTGTCTTTGATAGTGATAACTCAACTTTTAACGCCGTTCACGTCCTTATACACGTTGCCACGCTTGGTAACTACACTAATCATGTACAAAACTAATCCACTCTGGTGGCCGTTATACCTGTCAGACAGAACTGTGACTCGTTAAATATCCGCCGATGGTGTGTAAGGGTACGATATTAACTTTACATCCGACGATGTCTTCTGGGTGTTTCAACTTTTTTGTCAGGTGGCGTATGTCGTGAACACAAAGGCACTGTAACATTTCCTCAGTGTCCTCCAGAAATTATTTTTACACCCAACAATTTCACCCCTTCAGTAATTTCGTCTTGAGTTCGTTGTACTTGCGAGTTCTGGATCGTGTCACAATGCTGCTGTAAAACTACGTATTTTGTCCAACAGGCGACAGTGCAGAATAGGCATCGAATGCATGTCTTTCAGTGTAACCAGGGGGAAACAATACGAGTTTAAGAAGTATCGGGTCAGCTTCGTGACTTTACTACAGTACATCCGACTAGGTAGAATGGATATGTCGTTCTTTAAGAAGTGAGATAGTAGACGTAAAAGTAATTAATTTACTACCGATGAGATGTCTACATCGATACCTTTAGTAGTCGCAAGAATGAATCATATGCTTTGCAGCGAGTGTACATAGCAGTGAAACTTACATGTATTCTACATAACATGTAGACATTCATCTGCATATACATACTAATACTTACTGCGGAAAGAAATCACTTGAAGTATGGTTCAGCTGTAGCCTAGCAAATGATTACAGAATGAATACAATAATGACACTTCCTGACAGATTAAAACCATATGTCGGCTCACGATTCTAAAGTTTCATTGCACCACAAATTCCATTTTAGACTACGTAAAAACATTCTGGAAGCAGCTATAGGCTGCAAGCAAGGTATTCTCCATCATATTTTTTGACCTACGATTTCCACTCGACGTTGGTTTGAAGGGCAGTAGTGGTGGGATATGGATGAGTAGAAAGAGAAACTTGGAGAATGAAGCCATGTTTCAAATTCTTAGGAAAGTTCATATGGTTCAGTTGGTAAAGTCTTGTCCACCAAAGGCAAATGTTTGATATCGAATTTGTATCTGTGAGAAATTTGGTATGGGTAGTTTCGACTTTATGCATCCATGTTTAAACGTGGAGAGAAGTGTTGTTGGTAAGAAAGATGTGATGTTGGTAAGAAAGTTCGTCTCTCATATTTATTATCGAATATGGATTATGGAAGATGCTTGTGTATTGATTTAATGTGAGATAGTTACTTATGCCGTTTGATTAATGAATAAATTATCCATCGAACTTTCTACCTCACGAAAATTGGTAATTAAGCTCAGAACGTAGAACGATGTCCATTACTGCAACAACAGAAGAAAAGGTAACCTTTCGTTATTCTTCGTTGAAAGTAGACTTATCTCAAAATGGACAGAATAACGATGCTACTTAAATATTTTTTTACTTGCCTAGAAATATAAAAAAAGGTAGTCAGTTAAAAACTAAACGTACATGGACATACATACATTCAACAATCTAATGAAACATTGTGCCTTGTGATATACATAATGAAGATTAGAAGTAAATTTAAAAGAAAATTCTGGTGTATCTCTTCCTATTGTATTGAAGAACATCTTCAAATAGATTCGTAAAACTGGTGTTTATCGTTCTGCTGTATTAAATCTGTAACATTAAATTTCATAAATTTTAAGCCAAGGAGTCCACTTCTCGGCGCCCACAGAAGATTATTCATGAAATGTAGTGTAAAATCATTTCTTAGCGAGCTCCAAAACTTTTTCTCTCAGCAACTCATATGTAATAGAATAAATTTTATTTAGAAATTTGTAGTTTTGCAGTGAAAAGAAAACCTTGAATTTGTGTTTCGCTTGATAGTAGAATAAAAGTTCCTTTCACTACAAAACCGACAAGTTTCTATATAAAATTTATTCTATTACATTTGAGTCACATAGTGGGGCCCCCAGACCTATCGTACAGACCCCTTTTCTCGAAACAGTGATGTTGAGGCTGTCCAAGTGGAATGTGTTTTAGAAAGACCTTTATGAGAAACTTTAAAATCATAACGTCACACTGCTTGAAGTCTGCAGAAAGATAGAAGAATCCAAGTCAATTGTAGAATTTTACGATGGTGCTGAGCCACAGCCATGCAATACTTTTTGTGATCCAGACCTCGAGCAGAACAGACGTATTCCTTGGGAGGCACACCCTCTGGGTCTACTCTCCATGACCGGCCACCAGCTTAACTTAGCATGAACCGCCTCCCCTCCCGTTGCCCATTTATTTAGTTGTTCGACTGGCCTACATCTGGTAATTTTCTACCATAGGAAAGCCCTTGTATCCCGTACACTGAAATACATTCTCTTTATTTGACTTAACTTCCTGCCGGCCGAAGTGGCCGTGCGGTTAAAGGCGCTGCAGTCTGGAACCGCGAGACCGCTACGGTCGCAGGTTCGAGTCCTGCCTCGGGCATGGATGTTTGTGATGTCGTTAGGTTAGTTAGGTTTAACTAGTTCTAAGTTCTAGGGGACTAATGACCTCAGCAGTTGAGTCCCATAGTGCTCAGAGCCACTTGAACCACTTGAACTTAACTTCCTATTCTGTCATTTAACGTCAGCCCTGGATTCTCACTTGATAAGTCCTGATCATTCGATCTCCTGTACATTGTTGACTTAAGCGGGATACAGTAACATCACTCTCTTCCTTTCCTGTACTCACTTGTGACACCACTTCGTACGTGCTGAACTTGGTCATGATGGGAAAATAATCGGGAAGCGGGATGTCGGGTGGTGTTAGGAGAAAACTTTCGACGGAACAGATCGTTTCCAGTTACCAGTGGTGGTTTTATTTCTCCATTTTTTCATACGAAAGACAATTAAAATGAAAAATTCCAAAAACTTATGAAGACCTGTATCTCCTATTAATAAACTTGCTCACCTTGCACATTTCCTCGGCCGGCCGCTCTGGCTGAGCGGTTCTAGGCGCTTCAGTCCTGAACCGATCTGCTGCTACGGTCGCAGGTTCGAATCCTGCCTCGGGCATGGATGTTTGTGATGTCCTTAGGTTAGTTAGGTTTAAGTAGTTCTAAGTCTAGGGGACTGATGACCTCAGATGTTAAGTCCCATATTGCTTAGAGCCATTTGAACCACTTGAACCACATTTCCTGCCCATTCCGTGAGAGCCGTTTCACGGATCCTGAAAATGTTAACTGTGTGAAGGAAAGCCTATGATGGATGTTCTCATTAATAACATTACTGCACTAGAGGCACCATGGGAGACATATCAACTTATTGTAACATCAGTGAGAGAAAATGGCTAATGATACTGAGGGCGCAGTCGGTTTTGGTAAGACAGCGTTTGCTGATTGAAAAGCGAGGGAAAGTTCGTTTGCTTCGTTGGTGAACGGGGTGAAATGGAGTAACGTGTTTCCCTACGCTGCTTACGGAGCACGGTGTGTGCGTATCCATTCCTCCAATGAAAACCCGGTAGATACCAGTAAACCGCTTGCCGCTCTGTATTTCTTGCCCTGCCGCCACGTTACCAACTCTGTTCTGCACGTCTTCTGTCGAGGAGTGGCCATCCCAGGATAATTTGAAGTGAGTCGCTCCGACTGTACCTAATACGCCTCCCTTTTTTCCATCCAACAACAACGAGGTGTTGCTCCTCCGTTGCCACAGTATTAAATGCTTAATTCCACGCTGGTTTACCTTAAGGCAAGGGCGACGTCTTGGTGTGTCAACCAAGCAGACGACCGATGTCTTGAAGGACGGATCAATGTATCGATGATCAGTCACTAAATGTTTCGGCAATTCTAGACCTCCGACACAACCTCCGTTACCTACACCAACTCCCTGCCTACCCCTCACAACGCGGCCTCCGAGCCCTGCCGCGCTCCTCTCAGCCGTTGTCCGGCTGACCGCCGGCTTTGATATCAGTCGTTCTCGTAACACCGCCCTAACGCAGACGGCATTGCACGAGCAACCCCACATCGAGACCCATCTCACAGTGGCACTTCTCTAATTTTCCTTAATTTTGTAACAAGTTGTATGTGGCCATCCTATACACGACTTTCACAAATATCAAAACCGGATAAATTCAAACAATTATTTGATATGTAAATCATGCCCCTTCTAAATGATCAGCTATAATTCAATCCCTCGAGTATTTCTAAGGTTCCATATTACCGTAAATGTTGGCAGAACTTTCCACGGGAGCCATTTAAATTTGCCTTCATTTTTATAATTTCTAACTCATTTTTAGAATTCGTAAAACGGCTCTCACAGAAGGGGGAGGGAATGTGCATGATGACCCGATTTATTGATATAAAAACCGGGTTTTCAAAATTTTTCGAATTTTCCACTTTAATCGCCTTTCAAATGACATACGGTACTGCCTTTTTGGTAAGACAATGGCTGAGCCTGAACTGGCATAGTATCGGATGCTCTGCGTAACACCCACGCTCCGTCCACGTAAACACTGCCCCACGGTAGTACCGCTGATTAGGAGCGCTGTGCTGTCCATCAATATGAGGACGCGGGAGGGGGTGTGGTGTGGTGGGGGGGGGGGGGGGTGGAGGCGATCACATTGGGCGCGCCGGGCGGGTTGGCGAGAGTGCGTCGGTATTGAGAACGCTTTCTTGCGTGCTAGCTTCGTCCGTGACCTGACTTGTCCACTAGTTCCACCCACTGGGGGCGCAATGTCTCTCAATTTAACTGTGGCAGTCTCTTGTTGCCATAGCGAGTTTGAGTTTAGTGCACCCTTAGGCGTAGGCTTCTGGAGAAATAAAACATCCACTGGTGACCGGAAACGATCTTTTCCTTCGACGGTTTTCTCCTAGTCACCGGACGCCCCGCTTCCCAACATTCCCGATCCTGACCAAATGCAGCACTTAAAAAGTGCTTTGGACTAACTTTACCTCAGATGACGTGTTAATGGTCTAAGAACTTTTAGCATTGTGCTCGATAATGGCATAAAATCCGAAATTTAAATAGTACCCAAGATAAATTTAGCAATATAAAGTCAAATGGCGGTTTTTTCTTTCAAAGATTTGCGGGATACAAGAGATTAAGTACGTTTCAATAGAGAGAGAATATTTGTCGTCAATTTTTTTTTTTTTTTTTTGGTATAGCGTGACAATTTGAAGATATCATCAGAAGATATTATGTACGTTGGTAAACAGAATAGCGGCCCGAAAGAAATTTTGTAGGGTCTGATGATCTTATTTTTCATGTTGTAGTGAAAATTTTTTCTTACATCATGTATTTTATGAAAGACAGTTCAAGATATATTGACATCCACAACGTTATGAACATCGACCAACTGTCAATATAAACGCGGCCAGGCGATAGCAGCGTCACCTGGAGCGCGATGTAGCTGAGTTTGACCGAAGGCAGGTTCTTATGGCCCGGAGACTCGGCACGAGGATTTCGGAAACTGTATGACTTGTCGGATGTTCGAGCAGTGCTGTAGCGTTTTCAACACCTGGCGAAACCAAGGTGAATCCACGTCCAGACGTTGTGGATTTGGGAGCCATCCCTCATTACCGATGTCGGACGTCGTAGGCTGGGCAGACTGGCAAAACAGGTTAGACGGCGGACGGTGGCAGAACTAACATCAGACTTTAGTGCTGGGCAGAGTGCAAGTGCGTCTGAACATAAAGCGCATCGAACACTCCCATCGATGGGCCTCCGCAGCCGATGACCCATGTATGTGCCAAAGTTAACTCCGCGACTGAAATTGGCACGTCATCATCGGCACTGGACGTTGGCGCAACGGCAGAGCGTTGCATGGTCTGATGAATCTGATACCTTCTTCATCGTGCCGATGGGAGGTCGCGAATCCGTCGTCTTCTAGGGGAACAGCTCCTCGAACCTGCACTGCGGGACGGAGACAAGCCGGCGGCGGCTCCATTGTGGTCTGGGGAACATTCGCGTGGGAATCCATGGATCCAGTGGAGCTCGCTCAAGGCACCATTACGGACAAGGAGTATCGTACATTGGTTGCAGACCACAAACACCCCTTCATGACGGTCATGTTTCTAGACGGCAGTGGAAATTTTCAACAAGATAATGCGCCCTGTGACAAGAGTAGAAGTGTGATGGAGTGGTTCGAGGAACACAATGGTGAGTTCCAATTGATGTGCTTGCCCGCCGCTCGCCAGGTCTGAAACTGGTAGAACACATCTGGGATGTGACTGAACGTGGCATCAGAGCTCATCGCCCCCATCCCCAGAATTTACGGGAATTAGGTGACATGTGCGTGCAGATGTGATGCCAGTTCCCTCTAGCGACCTAACAAGGCCTCGTTGCTTTCATGCCACGACGTTCCGCCGCTGTCATCCGTGTCAAAGGTGGACATTGCGGTTAAAAGGTAGGCGGTCATAATGTTCGGGCTAGTCGTGTATTTTAAAAATACAAGAATTTATTATTTTAAAATAGTTGCGATGTTTTCCTTTACATATTTTTGCAAAAGAGTACATTTGTCCGATTTCAGTTGAAGATCATATGTGTTCAGAACGTTTTCTTTTTGTAACAACAGTCTTGTACTGTATTTGTGTAAGTTTGGCACTACAAATCATTTCTGCAACTGTGACGAGGGAACTGTAGGGACAGTACGTCTTTCGATACGACTCAAGAAAAATTAATGAAAAGGGAATTAAGTCTGGGCCTCATTTAATGTTCTATTATCTAGATATTTCTTCTAAACTTTTATGTCACAAAGGAACAATCAGAAAAACCTGTGGAATAAATAAAAAAATGGGTTTGATACAAAATTATAAGAAAAAAATTACTTCTAATTTTAGAAAAAATGCCCTTTAAGTTCTAAATAGGAGAGAAGTACCTATTTAAAACATTTAATTTACGGCAAAGATTCTTCTCGCTAGAACATTTATTTCAAGCACATTCATAATCCTAAAAAATTCGTTCATTTCTTCATAAGTTTTTCAACTTGTCAGTGGCAGGAAATTATTTCATAGTACAGTCGAATCGGTGCAAGGTACCAAAAGGATCATTCCTTGTCAAGTGGCCCAAATCTGAACTAGGTCGTCAGTCTCCAGTTTTGATGTATCTTTGCGTCTTACATGCAGCCATACCAAATTGCAGTTCGATAAATAGTATGCTGCGGCCCCTGGCTACGCTTCTGTAAAGGCCAGTTTTTTCCATATCATATACGAATAAATCACCAAGTTTGTTTTACTGTTGATCATGATCCAAGGGGACTCCGTCGTAGAAAATTGGCGACCCTGCTCGACGTTTTAGGTACGACAGCCTAGTAGTAGAACGTGTGCTCAGTACACAGCAGATTTATTGCAACTTGCTGTGAAAGAAGCTTATAAACCTAGTCGTTACGGATTTGGATCGTGTTTTATCAGCTTGTATCGTACTATAAAAATGACTTCCTGGTGCTGATTTTTTTCCCCATTTGCAGCTAGCCGGTATGTCATAAATCCGTGCACGTAGCGTGTATATATATATATATATATATGTTCTGAATTTCAAAAGGCAGTATCATAAAAGGATCATCCCAGATTTGATTTTTTTGCACCATTCAGAAGACCTCATTTTAACTGGTCAGGAAAAGTTTGTTTCAGTTTTGTAACAAGTTCAGAGTTAACAAAGAAGTTCAACAAAACGCAGTGATTGCTACTACGCGCGGAAAATTACGCAACATCTACTGTTTTAATTTTCTCAGCCTTTTACTTCTAGAAATGTTCATCTGTTTATTTAGCTTATTTCCGTCCTGTTACGTAATTGACTAAACACTATTTACCACACATGAACATGCAGTTATGGTCAGGTGAAAATATTCAGCTTCCGTTTAAAAATGTCTAGTGGAAGTTAGAATATAACTGTAGCTTGACGGATGTGCAAGACAATATTTCAGTGCAATTTTGGTTTTGCATATCATTGTGCATGACACCTGACAACATTTTACCATTCTTTCTGAGAAACCGAACTCTTGCATCAGTTTTTTTATGGTACAGGTTTGAGGTAATAATGTTAAAATTTGCAATTTTTCTGAATGCTTTGACAACTACAACATTTCTTTCAGTTCTTTACTCAGCAGCCTATAATCTAAGCGGTCAGGACATGCCTTAATTGTACTAAGCGTTAGAAAATCTTTTGGGTCACAGACCCAGCAGCAACAGTGTTGTGTGCAATTTGTTCTTGACTTTTACTTATCTTTTTTGTATACGCTCTAGAGCCCCTCGTTGACACCCTTGAAATTTCAGATGAGAGATCCCAATAGCAGTTAGGCTTGTGTTGAGTGACTCCGATGGTCTGACTTTGATTAAACTGACTCAGCTGTAATGGTTTTTTGGTGCAATTTGTTTTCGAAATTTTGGGCATGTTTTCTGACCGGATTGAATATTGCTTTTTGTTATAGCTTCCAACTGATCACCTCTTTCCAAAGTAACACCTCATAAGTCTTTGTTCACAGACTGGCTCTTTAAACTAAAAGTATTACAACAGACTCTCCATAGACATTCATACTTATCAAAATGCAATGCTCTGTGACGACAGCATATTTTGGCATTTTCACCAAGACGTAAGTCTCTTCTTCGATTAAATAATTGTTGCTGTGGTGCTAAAAATTCTTCCATTTCCTTCAAACATTTTTCTGATGCAAGTGTTACCAGGTGACATGCAGTATCGTCTGAAATATATTGCCTGGAACATCCATCAAGCTAGTTGAATTCCAAAACAGGGAGAAACAACCTAAATGAGCAGATAAACGTTTAGAAGTCAAAGGCTGAGCAAATTAATTTCTATTCTATAAAAACAAAGACAGCTGTAACAGTTTTTACATAATTTTCAAATGATTTTCTTCATTATCTCTAAAGTGGTTCGTCTCAAAAATTGAAAAAAAAAACATTTTCCTGATCAAAGTGCTCTCCTTTCAGTACCGCAAAAAAATTGTGTGTGAGACGATTCTTTTGAGACACAGTCTTTTGAAAATGAGACGAAATTGCTGCGTAATTTTTTTGAATCGGCTTAGGCTCGTATAACTCAGTCATTATTTGAGTAATCAAGACGCTTTATGACATGATGGCTGTCTGTGATCGAGAAAAAAATCAACATCAGTAAGTCATTCCATTATAAGATACAAGCCGCTGAAAAGTGGTCCAAGCTTTTCACGGCAAGATTTATGAGCTACTTTAACAACAAACTGTGAAAAATCTGCTGTACGCTGAACCACACATACAGCAACAAGGCTGTTGTACCTGAAAAGTTCAGCAGAATTACTAAATTTCAACGTGATAATGTCCTTAGATCGTGAGCAACAGTAAATCAAACACGTTAATTTATTCGTATCTGCCGCAATATGGAAAAATCTGGTCTTTACAAAAGCATAACCATATTACTTGTCAAGCTGTAAATTGGCATGGCTTCGTGTAAGACTCATACATACATCCTGTAAAAATTTAATCAAAATTGAAAAGGGTCAGTTAGGACCTTTAGATCACATGGTATAGAACGACCCAAAAAATGGTTTGACAAAAAAGTTCCATTTTGATGAGCTCTTATCGAGGATATAAGTTTTATATAATCTTTACATTTGGAACTTTTACATTGATTTGGTTTCTTTCTAGAAGGTTTCACATTACATAATGTCGAGTTTCTTCTTAAATGCTGAGACTAAAATCCGTCCTGCCATCCCCTAACATCCCCTCCTCCCCAAAAAAGAGCATGTATGCATCATTTTTGTGTGGCGCTGAAACATAGCACTTAGTAGTATTTGAATACAAATTATGTTTAACAGCCTGTAAATTGATTCCTGAGCATCACTGTATTAAGTTCTATAAATATTCCAAGGACATGTACTTATCTAAAAATTAAATTATCATTTTTCAGTAACAACATTGTACTGGTGCAACAGTCATGGCCACAGACACCAGGATCCGCTCAAGTGTGCTGAGCAGAGGCTGTCGCTGCAGCAAACGGGACGGCTTACCACACGAATGCCGCTGTCCACCAGAACTCAAGGGTGACAGTCCACAGATTGGCGCTGGAGACCATCCATGTCCTCCACCGGAGCCACAGTTCCAGCAGGGTGCTGGAGCCGGAGACGCCTCTCAGGACTACTGCCAGCAGATGCCTTCAGACGGCTACTACAGTGGTGGCTCTGTCCCCACCACACCCCGAGACGCAACTATGCCCCAAGGGCAGAATGTACAGTTCGGAAATCAGGGGGATAACGAACCACAGCACCAGGGGCACAGCAATCCGGGAATAGGACACAATCCACATAACAGTCCTTTGGACAATGCTGTATATAGTTCTGGCGATAACCAGGTTACTGATGCCACTCATCACCATAATAATCCAGGCCATATGAACACTTTTGGAAACCCTGGTAGCCAAGTGGATGGAGCTGGTAATTTTCCTCATGTACACTCTGACAATCCACATGGACAGTATGTTCCTGCTCAGGGTAATCCTCATTCACTCAGCAGTCCTCGTGACGCAGTTCACAATAACCCACATCACATGAGTCATGGCAATCCAGGAACCGAAATTTCGCATGGAAATCCCCATCAAATGAATCCTAATTACGCCCATGGAAACCCCCATCAAGCTGAACATAGTAACCCCCACAATCCTGGTCACAACAATCCAGGAACTATCAATAATCCGTACCATGCTGGACATGACAATCAAATGAATTTCAATAACCCACACTCAGGCAGTCATGGTAATCCTCATGCCACCAATACTGTCAATAACCCACATATGACACACAACCCTGGGCCAATGGAGATCTCAAATAATCCTGGTACTCACATACAAGGACAAACTATGGGGAATCCCCAAGCAATGAATCCTGGCCACCCACATCATGCTGGTCATGGAAATCCACATCAAATGAACCCTCATTCTGGTCATGGAAATCCCCATCAAATGAACCCTCATTCTGGTCATGGAAATCCACATCAAGCGAATCCCGGTCATGGAAATCCCCATCAAGCGAATCCCGGTCATGGAAATCCCCATCAAGCGAACCCCGGTCATGGAAATCCCCATCCAATGAACCCTGGCCACCCACCTCATACCGGTCATGGAAATCCCCATCCAATGAACCCTGGCCACCCACCTCACGCTGGCCATGGAAATCCCCATCCTGGTCACATGCCACATCATGGCACAAGCATGCCATATGATGCAGGTGCTGCTGGAGAGACCTCGACTTATGGTAACCCTCATGGACAGTATTCAGGCAATCCACATGGAGTAAATACTCCAAATCCAGGTCATACTCATGGTAACCCAACAGAAAGCCATAATCCTCATTCAGGTTATCAGCATAATAACCCTCACCAGACCTCAGGGAACCCTAGCAAGGCACCAGACTATCCATATGAAGGGTACCCACCACAGGTACTGCCCCCAAGTCCTAAGCATAATCAGATGTACCCATCTCACGCAGCTCACGGACATCACAACCCTGGTACAGCTCACCAGTTTAATGCAAACAATCCTGGATATGCCCATCACATGGGGCATCATGAAAACTATGGCCAACAGTATCCACCAAATGCTAATAACATGCACAACCATCCAAACAACCAACATTACCCACATTCAGGCAACATGCAGAACAATCCAAACCAAATGTTCCAACATAATATGACCCACTCTCATTCTCAAGGTGATGTTGTCCATAATCCACATCAATATAATTATCAACACAATCCCAACGTGCATGGGGGAAATCCTCATTACGGCCATCAGGGTACATCTGGCGCTGGTGTTCACAATCCTGGTATCCACATGGGACATTCACACAATCAGGGACCACATGATTCAACGGGAAATCCTCGTATGGGGCACCATGGCTACCCACAAAACAATATGCAGGGTGGTTTCAATCCTCATGCTTCACCTAGTCAAGTCCATAATTTCGGCATGCATGGCAATCCAGGTCAGTGGAATGCAAACCAGGGATACCAACAATTCCAAGGGCAACATGGCTATGGGAACCACCCTCGTGGCGGTCAGATGAATACATTTAACAATCAATCACATTATGGTAACCAGGCAGCATATTAAACAGTCATGTGCGAATTATCCTCATCTTCCTCCTCAAAGTGTTGTGTACAGTGCGTTATGACGAGTGTATAAATTGTCTTTGTGTCCAAAATTAAAACTTGTGAATTGTAATTAACTGTTCTTTGATTTCTAGATTGGGAAACAGTCATCAGGAAGTATGTAAGATTGTGCTAGTGAAATTTATTTATATAGCTGTTTACACATTGCTAAAAACTTTTGCAGTATTTCGATAAATTTTAGTACTGGGAAGAGCATTGAGAGAATCTTGAGGAAGAATTCTTGTACTTTTGCATCTTCACTAACAGGATGAATCCTTGAGCATTGTGTCAACGTATTATATAAAGGACTCTGCTGAAGATGGCTTGGTAATCACAATTGCCGTCCACTTATCTACGGATAATTGCAGATACGCTGATGAGCCAGAGTTTTATGACCACTGCCGACAACACTGGTACCTTATAGCGCTGCGGCCGTGTGGCGCGGTAAAGAAAGTGTCTAAGTGGCGTAGAGGCGGACGGAGAATCATCCTAGGACGATATGGGCCGGAAAAAGGGAAATCCACTGACATAAGCGACTTTGGAAAAGGGAAGATTGTTATGACCCTGCATCTGGAAACGAGAATCTCGAAAACGGCGAAGATGTTCGGCTGTTCATGCGCTACTGTCGTGAATATCTATGGAAAGTGGTTGAAGGATAGTGAAACCCAGAGAAGGCAACAATTTGTTAAAAGCTAACACTTATTACAGAATGCGGAGACCGGAGACTTGACTGCTCTGTGAAAGAAGATAGACGATAATCTGTGGCAGATGTGACAACAGGGTATAATTCTGGCAGAGGCACAAGTGTTTGGGAGCATACACTTCAGTGTGCAGTGTAGGTATCCAAAGTGTTTCCGTGTTGCTGAAAGATCAGTTACGACTGCAGTGGGCATGAGATCATCGAGATTGGATCGTGTATCAATGAAAACGCGTCTCCTAATCGGATGACCACGTTTCTTCTTACAGAAAGTGGATTGTCGTATCAGGATACGCCGTCATCCAAGCTAACGAGTGGTCTAAACATGCAACGCGTCGCGATGCAGGCCGGTGGAAGCAAAACGCGACGTTCACCTGTTCTCCTATGGGAGCTGTGGTAATAATCGAAGGCACCATGACAGTTGTGGACTTCGTGAACATTATTGCGGACAACCTGGATCCCTTCATGTTAGAAGTCTCACCCGAATATCTCCCCCGACAGCCATGGCATATTCCGCCAGAATAATCGCGCGTGTCACAAGGCTGCAGTAGTCTGAGGAGCATAATAGAGAACTCACCCAAGTCGCCTTTTCTGAATCAGACAGATAACATCCCTGACACTTTCTGGTGCGAGCTGCGCCCCCAGTAGGAGTTAATGTACCGGGTGATCAAAAAGTCAGTATAAATTTGAAAACTGAATAAATCAACGAATAATGTAGATAGAGAGGTACAAATTGACATACATGCTTGGAATGACATGGGGTTTTATTAGAACCAAAAAAAATACAAAAGCTCAAAAAATGTCCGACAGATGGCGCTTCATCTGATCAGAATAGCAATAATTAGCATAACAAAGTCAGACAAAGCAAAGATGATGTTCTTTAGAGGAAATGCTCAATATGTCCACCATCATTCCTCAACAATAGCTGTAGTCGAGGAATAATGTTGTGAACAGCACTGTAAAGCATGTCCGGAGTTATGGTGAGGCATTGGCGTCGGATGTTGTCTTCCAGCATCCCTAGAGATGTCGGTCGATCACGATACACTTGCGACTTCAGGTAACCGCAAAGCCAATAATCGCACGGACTGAGGTCTGGGGACCTGGGAGGCCAAGCATGACGAAAGTGGCGGCTGAGAACACGATCATCATCAAACGACGCGCGCAAGAGATCTTTCACGCGTCTAGCAATATGGGGAGGAGCGCCATCCTGCATAAACATCGTACGTTCTAACAGGTGTTTATCAGCCAGGCTGGGGATGATGCGATTCTGTAACATATCGGCTTACCTCTCACCCGTCACGGTAGCAGTTACAAAACCAGAATCACGCATTTCCTCGAAGAAAAAAGGCCCGATAACGGTAGATGTGGTAAATCCAACCCATACCGTGACTTTCTCGTCGTGAAATGGAGTTCCCACGACAGTTCTAGGATTTTCGGTAGCCCAAATTCTGCAGTTGTGGGCGTTGACAGACCTTCGGAGCGTGAAATGAGCTTCGTCGGTCCACAACACGTTACTCAACCAACCACATCTTCCGCCATCTTTTGAAACGCCCACACCGCAAATGCCCTCCGCTTAACTAAATCGCCAGTTAACAGTTCATGATGCCGATGGATTTTGTACGGATAGCATCAGAGGGTACGCCTCAGTGCCAACCAAACAGTAGTGCGACGTGCGACTGCACGAGCGCTTGACTTCCCCGTGCATAGACGTACCCACTACAGACCCCATTTCTTCCTGAACTGTTTCAGCAGCATTACGCCTTGTGCTCGGTCGGCCACTACGGGATCTATCGTCTAAACAACCCGTGGCTTCGAACTTCGAAATCATTCTCGCCACACCTGCATGTGTCAACGTACCTTTACCCGTTCGAATCCCCTTCCTATGGCGATAAGATCGTAACGCTGAACTAGCACATTCCCCATTCTGATAATACAGCTTCACTAAAAGCGCCTTTTCAGGTAACGTCAACATGCTGCGACTGCTGGTGCATCTGATTCTCTCTCTCATTACACACGATTGTCATGCGCAGTCACTGACGTTTTGCTGTCCAGCGCCATCTGTTGGACATTTTGTGAACTTTTTTTTTTGTTCTAATAAAACCCCATGTCATTCCAAGCATGTGTGTCAATTTTTACCTCTCTATCTACATTATTCGGTGGTTTATTCAGTTTTCAAATTTATACTGACTTTTTGATCACCTGGTACTTTGGTGCAAAAGTGCTCATCAACCTCTCATCCAACGTAATGAAAGAAACTGATAATCATACCAAAAAATCAAAAAAATACCGTACGTGATTATCCACTCCATGGAAAATTTATCTGATTACCTAGATTCGAGGAGGGAAAAGTTCAGTTACTTTGATGGCAAGTAACTATTGACAAAGCATCATGAGAAGTGCTCTGTGTTGTAAATGGCATCTGTTCTACAGACGTCTGTAAAACTATTTTCATGAAGAAAATACCATTGTATTCAGGTAAATATTAAGCTGTTAGTAGGAGAAAAATAGCAGCTAATTAACCCAATATAACCAAGGTCGCTGGAGCTTTTCTTATTTACTAGGTTACATTTAGGTAGATAAATCACAAATAGTGTAAGTAATATATTGATAGATTATTATGAATACTGTGCACTTGTAGTGTCTAAGAATTGCTGGTAATTTGTTAATATATGTTTCGGTTCGCTGTACAGCCATTTTGGTCTCTTCCCTGTTGAAATCTACGAATGAATGAAAGAATGAACGCAACCTTGTATTCTCGAATAACGTCGTGTGTATGTACAAAGTCCACAGTCAACTGCGATGCGTTTTGTGAATCCTGTAGACAGCAGCGGTGTTGCTGATCTGAGCTCATTCGTACAGTCCTTTACGTGAACACACTTGTAGGATTCGTCACCCAGCCACGTGCAAGTGAAGTGCGCACTGAAAGGGTCTGTAAAGACAACACTACGTAGCCTACTGCCGCTGTAGTTGCATTCACATGGACGTGATGATGAAGAAGCACATCCGACTGATGCCGGCGATTTTCAAACAGCTCTATGTCGGATACGGTTAAGAAGGGGGCATATTTTCATTTGCAGCAATGCTCTCACCTCTCAGCCCATGTATCTTTCCTCCTCACTCACCACACACACACACACACACACACACACACACACACACACACACACACACACACACACATATATATATATATATATATATATATATATATATATATATATATATATATATATATATTAGCTTTTCAGAGCATTCACACAAGGTTGGCGCCGGTGGCGACACTTACAACGTGCTGACACGAGGAAAATTTCCAACCGATTTCTCATACACAAACAGCAGTTGACCGGCGTTGCCTGGTGAAACCCTGCATTTAAACAGGATAATGTACGTCTGCATGTTGCAGGTCCTGTACGGGCCTTTCTAGAAACAGAAAATGTTCGACTGCTGCCCTGGCCAGCACATTCTCCAGATCTCTCACCAACTGAAAACGTCTGGTCAATGGTGGCCGAGCAACTGGCTCGTCACAATACGCCAGTCACTACTCTTGATTAACAGTGGTATCGTGATGAAGCTTCATGGGCAGCTGTACCTGTACACGTCATCCAAGCTCTGTTTGACTCAATGCCCAGGCGTATCAAGGCCGTTATTACGGCCAAAGGTGGTTGTTCTGGGTACTGATTTCTCAGGAGCTATACACCCAAATTGCGTGAAAATGTAATCACATGTCAGTTCTAGTATAATATATTTGTCCAATGAATACCCGTTTATCATCTGCATTTCTTCTTAGTGTAGCAATTTTAGTGGCCAGTAGTGTATTTAATGTACATTGTTCCTTATTTGTTATTCAGTACATTGTCACTCTTTCCTACACCTCACTGCATGCGTGTTTCGCAAGAATTTCCATATTCTCTCGCTATCTTCACGCAACCTAAAAGACCTTGAGAAAAATGGATAGTACACTTTTAAAGGAAATTTAATGTGATTTAATTTTGTACTGCAACAAGTTTTCGCGTCATTGAAGAAAACGTATGTTTGTACATAATTAAGGAGAGGACGGCCAGTGATCTCCTCACTGCGGATGCACACCAGGCTCGAACTCTTAAGGGAATCGGCGAAATGCCGCGAGTAATGAGGATAATGGGCAAAGGGCACTACTCTAGTAGCATGTAGATAAGTTGAGTATTTGGCTCTGATGGGGTACATGCTAGCGTAGATTGTGCAGTAGTGATGACCACTGTGTCCGCATGGCTTAGTGGTTAGAGCACTTGCCTAACAAGCAGGAGACCTGGGTTTGGATCCGCGTCCGGCACAAAACTTCGTCTTTCCCCACCAATTTATATCAATTCCCATTCGCAGCCAATTTCTGTAATTCCTTTGTGCCCAAATTGTTAGTGTTTACTGTGTTTCGTAACAATACGTCTGAGAAGTTCGGCGAATGGTCTCAAAAAATAAAGAAAACAAGAGTTGTAAACAAATATCTTTACTAGCCTTCAAAGTAATCATCATTACCTAGAATACACTTCTGACATAGGTCGTAAGGCTGTTCTGGAAGCAGTCAGCAAATGCTTCTTGTGAAATCGACCAAAGAGCCGTCTTCTTGGGCTGTTGGATATCCGCAACGTCTGCGAATGTTCCTGAAGAACAGTGCTTAACTTGTATTTGCTTACCTTCAACCCTCCTTCTCTCACTTTCAGAAAGCCACCCAATCATGAGCAAGTACCCGTCGCATTCATGTCATTGTAAAATGGATTAATGTGATAAAACGAAGTTTTGATTAAAATTAAGGAAAACGGTGACGGAGACTCACGCAATGTTAGTGAAAGCGTACCGTCAAGCAGTCACTAAAAAGTATGTGTTTGTGTATTTTAAATGCTGTAGACAAGGAAGATAAGCTGCTTTCGGGTCAACATGAGCAAGTCCCGACAAAATCGAACGAGTGCGGCGGATGTTTGTGGATGATCGGCCGCTGACTTCAAAAGTGAGAGCATACGTTGAAGATAATCACACAGTTTAAGCACTATTGTTCAGGAACATTCGCAGACTTTGCGTGACCACGGTGCTTCGAGCGATTCCACAAGAAGCGTTTGCTGACAGCCAATGGCTTTACAACCTATGTCATTAAGTATATTGTAGCTAATGCTGATTATTTTGAAGGCCGGTAAAGATGTTCTGTTTGTAATTATTGTATCCTTTATTTTCTGAGACCATTTACCGAAATTTTAGGGCGCGGATTGTAGATACATATTTCATAAATTAGTTACCAGCCGTACTGCCTCAGAAAGAATTATTTCAGACAGTCACAGGTGTTCTGCACACATCTAAGGCCCAATTCACACAGAACTGGAGTGGCGCGGACGTCTCGTGTGGACGTGGGGCTGTTTCGCGCCACCTCAGTGTTAACAAATGAAGCAGTTCACAAAGAGATATCTTGGAGGTGACTTGTCGCTTCGTGACCCTCGCCGCGTTCGTTTCTCGCCACGAGTGGCGCACGGAAGGGATGGGTGGCAGAGACATCGAAGTGGCGCGCTGCTGTTTTCATTAATCTGGAGTCATCCGATGTGAGTAAAAAATTTGTTTTATATAGATGAAGCAAAGCTACGTCCGATTCTGTAGATAGTTCCTCAGTAAAACACGTACTTTTCGCGTAAAAAATTAAAAACTACTGTTTTGATATTCGCGTGTGTTCTTTCTTGCTCAATTTTGAAGAAACTATTCTGCAAAAAGATTAACTTTTCAACATCTTGTAGTCTGACGTCACAGGTTGATAGTGAACTGGTTTTATTTCTATCATTACGCATGACTATTGAGATACTTCCCAAATAAATATTCAGAAAAGTTTACAGTTAAGGCTGTAGTCGTTGGCCAGTTAGCGTTTGATGAGTTTTAGGACATAGGTTGCCACATAAGAATTATAGCTAACATAAACTTGGCGGTGGAAGGAGGGCGATACCTCTTTCCAATTCCGTGTGGATAGTTATTATAATTTGACATTTGCCGCTACGAGCCACGACGCACAACATTCTACGTTATGACAGCGCGCTATGCAGATTTCTGACTCGCCTTGCTCTTTCGTATATGGTTTATGAAGTCAGTTAAATCATATTTTAAATTAATATTGAATTAAGAGTTTTTTTCACTTTGAAACTAGAGGTAGACGACCGCAGATCTAGCGGCAGACTTCGCTTTGTACTGTATACGTGAGTTTTTCTTGTCTACACCAATGATTTCATTCACAAAACATTAAATATCTATTTTATTTTACATATTGTCGCACAAAAATAACGTGTGTTCCAGCGAGCAATGAAAAAGTTATGGGATTTTACTATTGATATTACTAAAGCATTCTTTGTTCTGGATGTTTTATGCTCAGCTATTTGCTTACCGGTACTTATTTCACGCTTACATATTTGACTTTTCTAGGCTCATGCAGTGTACATGAGTTAAAATGTGATTTTGTATATTTTTGTAGCGGTTATTATATAATTATTCATGTTACCTTAAAAAAAGGTACTACCATTTTTTATTTCCCTGGGCGAACAATGTTCAGTTTGTGCATTTACAACCTTATGCTCTGGAGCACTCAGTGTTTTCTATGTTACTTCTTCAAAAACAAACCTTATTTTAAGAAGATAATGCAACACAGGTCAGAACGCATGATGTTCACTGCTGTACAAATCTACACAAGTAGCAGCAGAAGATACAGGAAAGATTAATACCATTCTTGTTGCAAATGCATTAAACACGTACATTCATCATTACATTGTCTGTCCTCAATCAATGTTTTTTTTTCAGACAATCGTGCAAATCCACTATTCATTTGGTACTTTCTCATTCGTTTTTCAGCTGGGATAAACCGTCAAATGTCAAGTATGGCTTTCTTCTTGGCACTTTTTACTGGCAAAATTTTAACACACAAGGTAGGGGAAACTGTAATGTCATCTAGCGCCAGATTTCTTTTCCAGACACCTTTTGGCTTCAGTGAAATACATTGGCAAATCCCCTTATTTTAGTATGGTTTTCAGATGGGTGTCGCCCGATACACTCAATGCACCCAGTGATCTAGTGCTCTAAGATCCTTAAAATCGTATTTTTCCACCTTGCACAAAAGGAATCTGTTTTCGTTAACGTTGACAAGGACTGGAATTCAGATTTATGGATGAAATGATATTTCGTTCCTCTCTATAAGGACATGGTAGGAAACTATGCCCAGTGACGAGGAATATCTGAACTACAGCAGTGAAATATTGAATGACGATTGTATTTTGGAAAAGTGTTGTTATAAATATTTCGAACACCTCTCGAAAAATCAGCAATGTATGGGCTTGCATTCAAATGAAAATCATATGAAAAATAGGAATTATGATACAAACATTCCAGTTTCGTTATTTTTTTCTGAATTTTGTCCTTCACTTCGTCTAACGCTGTATAAAAACACTTTTGAGACACTGTAAAACCGCTGGAAACGTTCAGGGTAAATGTTCACTTCTTTCATTACGTCGAGTGTGTCAAATTTCTTTTCGTTTTTTCTACAGTAACGTATGTACCCAATACATTCTTTGCTGCTCAACATCTGCAAGTTGCAAAGGGTTAGGTGTGAAACATTCCCGTAGAAAAATTAAGAATGACAATGCTGGTAAACCTATTACATTATTTGATTTTTAAACAGCTGAGCAAAACTGGACGCACTCAGACATTTCTCTCTTTACTCCCATGAACCATGGACCTTGCCGTTGGTGGGGAGGCTTGCGTGCCTCAACGATACAGATAGCCGTACCGTAGGTGCAACCACAACGGAAGGGTATCTGTTGAGAGGCCAGACAAACGTATGGTTCCTGAAGAGGGGTAACAGCCTTTTCAGTAGTTGCAGGGGCAACAGTCTGGATGATTGACTGACCTGGCCTTGTAACACTAACCAAAACGGCCTTGCTGTGCTGGTACTGCGAACGGCTGAAAGCAAGGGGAAACTACAGCCGTAATTTTTCCCGAGGGCATGCAGCTTTTTACTATTTGGGGAGCAAAATAACTGATGATGGTCGAAGTAGAGAGGATATAAAATGTACACCGGCAATGGCAAGGAAAGCGTCTCTGAAGAAGAGAAATTTGTTAACATCGAGTATAGATTTAAGTGTCAGGAAGTCGTTTCTGAAAGTATTTGTATGGAGTGATGGAGTGTAGCCATGTATGGAAGTGAAACATGGACGATAAATAGTTTATACAAGAAGACAATAGAAGCTGTCGAAATGTGGCGCTACAGACGAATGCTCAAGATTAGATGGGTAGATCACATAACTAATGAGGAGGTATTGAATAGAATTGGGGAGAAGAGGAGTTTGTGGCACAACTTGACCAGAAGAAGAGATCGGTTGGTAGGACATGTTCTGAGGCATCAAGGGATCACCAATTTAGTACTGGAGGGCAGCGTGGAGGGTAAAAATCGTAGAGGGAGACCAATAGATGAATATACTAAACAGATTCAGAAGGATGTAGGCTGCAGTAGGTACTGGGAGATGAAGAAGCTTGCACAGGATAGAGTAGCATGGAGAGCTGCATCAAACCAGTCTCTGGACTGAAGACCACAACAACAACAACTTATTCCAATCAACAGTAAACTGGCACACATTTTTTGTAGCGCAACGCAATCTGACTTTCAATAATCCCTGCAAAAGAATGGTCCTGACTAACAGTAACCTATACCTTTCATGAATCACTTACCTCACAAAAATCTTCGTTACTCAAACTACTGCAATACAGTGTGCACCAGTGCTGCCAGCTAAATAAAAGATTCTAACTACTGAAGGCACTAACTACTGATAGGCATAGTTAGCAAATGAAAGATTTTGATGGAGAACAATGTATTTACCTTAATAGTGTTCAAAAGTCATAATATACGTATCGGTTCATGACATCCGGTCTTACAAATTTCGTTTTTCTGACGGACACACGTCCAGGGTGCCTATTCTGTATCTTTCCGACATTGTGCCGATCGTTTAGGTACTCAAGAGCACCGAACGGTCTAGTACTCGAATTAGAGTCCCATCTTTATTCAGTATGCATTTCGGTAGCGATACCGTTCGGGTCTAGAGAACTGAAGCGCTGTTGTCGATTCGCGTCGCGCAAGCCAATCAAAAGCAAGCGGCCGCACATCCGCGCTTGCGCACTGCAGCGCCAACAGCGCCACGAACACAAAGCGGCTAGCAGATGAAACAGGTGCGCTATTCTTCGCAGTATCGAACTTGCGTTTTCGCAGTACGAAGTGTTGCTAAAATGCCAGCGGAAATGTCGGACGAAACTGATTCTCAGCTGAAATGCACAGAAATTTTTACAGTTTCCCTGACCGCATGTTTCCATGCATACCTATTAACGATAGTGTTTTTGACTGTATTTTTCAGATTGTCGTAAATCACGCATTGTGTCATCTTATTCTCATTCACATTGTCATCGTGTTTTGGATTTTACGTTTCGGAAATTGAGTTAGGAATAGTGTGTAGTGCCACATTGCACTGATACATCTATACAAACACCCGAAAAATTGAATGAGAGTTTCAAAGAATAAGAAGATAAACAGAATGTGGTTTTAACTCGCTCCTAGAGATCCAAATGATTAAGTAGCCCATTTCCCTATATGATACGTCAACGATTTCTGTCTTAAAAACAAAATTGAAAAAAACGCGTTTTCAAGAGCTCCTGTAGTTCATTGAAGTTTATAACATGCATCTCATAAATGAAAATGTTTCGTATATGGTCCTACAGTCTAAAAATATTACAGCGGAGATCTTACATCTCTGTTTACTGTTGTTCAGGATTCGATCGCAGATAAAGGCTTGTGACAAGCAAGATTATGAAGATGACTGCTGCTAGTTACATTCCCAGTAATTTAAGTTGTGCTCTTACATTCCTGTCTAGCTGCATATTCGGAAATCGCTACATATTCGGAAAAAATGGTGAATTATTTCTGACAAGAAAAAAAATAAAGGTCACTGTCAGTTGTTTCACTCACAGCAATTTCATCTCCAACAATTTAATATGTCGTATTTTAAACACACAGAAATCATGAAATCGTTACTGAGGAAGTGCGCTCTTACATGTAAGTTATATTGCAGAAAAATCTTAACTTACACGAATAACAATGTCTCAGAACGTGTTGCATATATGAACAGGAAAAAAGAAAATTTGCATCCACCCGAGCGCGAACCCGTGTTCTTACGTGTAGCAATCCCGCGCGCTAACCACTTTTCCTTTTTTTTGCATTTTGTTCGTTATTGATCGTTGTGTTTGTTCGTTGCGGACGTCACATGACATCCGTTCAAGTTCGTTGTTGATCCTTCCACTCAGTTTTTTATTACAGAGGCCAACCAGCTCTCTGACCGAGCACGCTGAGCTACCGTGCTGGCGTTTTTGTTCGTTGCATCTGCTCGGGGCGGACGTCGTAAGACATCCGTTTAAGTTCGTTGTTGATCGATTAACTCAGTTTTTTTGTTACAGAAAGCAGCTAACCCTCTGACCGAACACGCTGAGCTACAGTGCCGGCACCACTTCGCTATGCTAAACAACAGCTACGCGTGGCTGAATTCTTGTACTATTGCGGAGGAATGTAGGCTGACTTTGTTGCCAAACAATGTTGCGTAAGCCAGAATGCGTAATAGTTTGGAAGGTTTCTAATACCAGGCTTCACATAATTGCTTTTCATTGTTACTTGAAAGTTGTAAACACGTTTCGATAATTACTAACTAAACCATTTGTGGGAAAAAGTACACAAAAGTCACTAGTAACGTCAGTTCACACTCATGTAATATAAGTAAGCAGAGCCGATGTCTTGCTATTTAATGATCTTTAAACTCTCAACTGCATTCAAATAACACGTTTTTTGAGAGAATATTGACCGAGAATGTTTTATCTTTGGATTGAATCATTCACAGTAACAACCTAACCTAGCCATCTTTCTAGCAAAGGAAAAGTCTATGATGAACTCACTTTCCAACCGGATGCGTCCTCAAGTGATTCTTTAGTAACACAATTACTAAATCCAAAGCTAAAACCGCTAAATATGTTTAAAATAGCAAATTATAGGTGTACATAAATCACAGCTCACCGATCGACAGGGCCACACCGAAATCCAAAACCTCTCGGTACAATTGTAAAATCTGTGGGAGGACCGTTCTGTAACAGGTCGCAGAAACTTACTGAACAGGATATTTCGATAAAGAACCGAAAATGACGTCACTACCGAAACGTACCAACTACACCGATCGATATGAACGATACAGAATAGGGACCCAGATCGTCCGCTCTCAAGACTCGGCTATCTCTTTCCCCACATCCACCACTGCTAGCGGCTCACCTCTAACTGCGCAATGCACGGTTGTGATATCCAGACAGCGCGATTCTCGTACCAACCTCATGAAATTATCGTATTTTAGTAAAAATTCTCGTACGTTTTGAATTTTTTTATTCATATATATTTACAGCCGGCCGGTGTGGCCGTGTGGTTCTAGGCGTTTCAGTCTGGAACCGCGTGACCGCTACGGTCGCAGGTTCGAATCCTGCCTCGGGCACGGATGTGTGTGATGTCCTTAGTTAGGTTTAAGTAGTTCTGAGTTCTAGGGGACTGATGACCACAGATGTTAAGTTCCATAGTGCTCAGAGCCATTTGAACGAAGCCAATATATATATATATATATATATATATATATATATATATATATATATATATATATATATACAGCTTTACAAAACCTTATTTACAAATGAATAAAACTATGACAAGAATTTGTAATTATGAAACTAATTCGATGTCTACATCTTCTTCTTCCTGTTTCGTTTTATAAAGAATGTCCGATGTCATTTTCTCGAACATTTCGTGTGTTGGCTCAAAAGTTACACATGTTTCGTTGTTTCCTGGTCGTTCTTTAATGCAATCAGAGGCAAGAAGTGCTCCGTTCAGTGTATTGGTTTGGAGTCTGTTCCAAATTTTGGTTTTCATGAGGTTTACCTGAAGTTGAACATGAAACTTCAATAACCTGACAAGTATCAAATCATATTATTAACTAGTTATTAGCTTCATTGCTTTACATACCTTAGAAAAAACTCTTTCGCAGTCTGTATTTGAATGAGGTAAACTCAGAATTGAGAGAGCGAAAACGCTCAATTCCTTAAATTCTTCAGATTCGTTATTTAATATAGTCCACATTTCATCCGGTGATTGTTCCTTTTGTAGTGAGTCAGGGAGACAAGCCAAAACCAGAGGGAGACGCCTCTACTGGTCATCTGTAGTTTGTGCTAAATCGAGATCTGAGGGAGGAATTATACAGTTCCATTAAAGGCATGAGTGAAGGTGTTGTATCTCGGAAACTTTGTGATAGGGCATTTGTAGGTTTGAGCGCCGCTAGTTTGGACAGCACTTTATCTTCCATATCATACCGTAATTTGATCTGGCACGAAGCTGTCTGTAATATTTGAGAATTATTAGCTCTCAATAGGTTGTTGTTGTTTGTTGTTGTTGTGGTCTTCTGTCCTGAGACTGGTTTGATGCAGCTCTCCATGCTACTCTATCCTGTGCAAGCCTCTTCGTTTCCCAGTACCTACTGCAGCCTACATCCTTCTGAATCTGCTTAGTGTATTCATCTCTCGGTCTCCCTCTACGATTTTTACCCTCCACGCTGCCCTCTAGTACCAAATTGGTGATTCCTTGATGCCTCAGAACATGTCCTACCAAGCGATCCCGTCTTCTAGTCAAGTTGTGCCACAAACTCCTCTTCTCCCCAATTCTGTTCAATACCTCCTCATTAGTTATGTGATCTACCCATCTAATCTTGAGCATTCTTCTGTAGCACTACATTTCGAAAGCTTCTATTCTCTTCTTGTCTATTTATCGTCCATGTTTCACTTTCATACATGGCTACACTCCATACAAATACTTTTAGAACGACTTCATGACACTTAAATCAATACTTGATGTTAACAAATTTCTCTTCTTCAGAAACGCTTTCCTTGACAATGCCAGTCTACATTTTATATCCTCTCTACTTCGACCATCATCAGTTATTTTGCTCCCCAAATAGCAAAACTTCTTTACTACTTTGTCTCATTTCCTAATCTAATTCCCTCAGCATCACCCGAGTTAATTCGACTACATTCCATTATCCTCGTTTTGTTTTTGTTGATGTTCATCTTATACCCTCCTTTCAAGATACTGTCCATTCCGTTCAACTGCTCTTCCAAGTCCTTTGCTGTCTCTGACAGAATTACAATGTCATCGGCGAACCTCAAAGTTTTTAATTCTTCTCCATGGATTTTAATACCTACTCCGAACTTTTCTGTTGTTTCCTTTACTGCTTGCTCAATATACAGATTGAATAGCATCGGGGAGAGGCTACAACCCTGTCTCACTCCCTTCCCAACCACTGCTTCCCTTTCATGCCCCTCGACTCTTATAACCGCCATCTAGTTTCTGTACAAATTGTAAATAGCCTTTCAGTCTCTGTATTTTACCCATGCCACCTTCAGGATTTGAAAGAGAGTATTCCAGTCAACATTGTCAAAAGCTTTCTCTAAGTCTACAAATGCTAGAAACGTAGGTTTGCCTTTCATTAATGTTTCTTCTAAGATAAGTCGTAGGGTCAGTATTGCCTCTCGTGTTGCAACATTTCGACGGAATCCAAACTGATCTTCCCCGAGGTCGGCTTCTACCAGTTTTTCTATTCGTCTGTAAAGAATTCGCGTTAGTATTTTGCAGATGTGACTTATTAAACTGATAGTTCGGTAATGTTCACATCTGCCAACACCTGTTTTTTTTTGGGATTCGAATTACTATATTCTTCTTGAAGTCTGAGGGAATTTCGCCTGTCTCATACAGCTTGCTCACCAGATGGTAGAGTTTTGTCAGGACTGGCTCTCCCAAGGCTGTCAGTAGCTCTAATGGAATGTTCTCTACTCCCGGGGCCTTGTTTCGACTCAGGTCTTTCAGTGCTCTGCCAAACTCTTCATGCAGTATCATATCTACCATTTCATCTTCATCTACCTCCTCTTCCATTTCCATAATATTGTCCTCAAGAACATCGCCCCTGTATAGACCCTCTATATTCTCCTTCCACCTTTCTGCTTTCCCTTCTTTGCTTAGAACTGGGTTTCCATCTGAGCTCTTGCTATTCATGCAAGTGGTTCTCTTTTCTCCAAAGGTCTCTTTAATTTTCCTGTAGGCAATATCTATCTCACCCCTCGTGAGATAAGCCTCTACATCATTACATTTGTCCTCTAGCCATCCCTGCTCAACCATTTTGCACTTCCTGTCGATCTCAGTTTTGAGACGTTTGTATTCCTATTTGCCTGCTTCACTTACTGCATTTTTGTATTTTCTCCTTTCATCAATTAAATTCAGTATCTCTTCTGTTACCCAAGGATTTCTACTAGCCCCCGTCTTTTTACCTACTTGATCCTCTGCTGACTTCACTATTTCATTCCTCAAAGCTACCCATTCTTCTTCTACTGTATTTCTTTCCCCCATTCCTGTCAATTGTTCCCTTATGCTCTCCCTGAAACTCTAGACAACCTCTGGTTCTTTCAATTTATCGAGGTCCCATCTCCTTAAATTCCCAACTTTTTGCAGTTTCTTCAGTTTTAATCTACAGTTCATAACCAATAGATTGTGATCAGAGTCCACATCTGCCCCTGGAAATGTCTTACAATTTAAAACCTGGTTCCTAAATCTCTGTCTTACCATTATATAATCTATCTGAAACTTTTTAGTATCTCCAGGGTTCATCCATGTATACAACCTTCTTTCATGATTCTTGAACCAAGTGTTAGCTATGATTAAGTTATGCTCTGTGCAAAATGCTACCAAGCGGGTTCCTCTTTCATTTCTTAGTACCAGTCCGTATTCACCTTCTACGCTTCCTTCTCTTCCTTTTCCTACTGTCGAATTCCAGTCACCCATGACTATTAAATTTCCGTCTCCCTTCACTACCTGAATAACTTATTTTATCTCATCATACATTTCATCAATTTGTTCATCATCTGCAGAGCTAGTTGGCATCTAAACTTGTACTACTGTAGTAGGCGTGGGCTTCGTGTCTATCTTGGCCACAATAATGCGTTGACTATGCTGTTTGTAGTTGCTTACCCGCACTCCTATTTTTTTTATTCATTATTAAACCTACTCCTGCATTACCCCTATTTGATTTTGTATTTATAACCCTGTATTCACCTGCCCAAAAGTCTTGTTCCTCCCACCACCTGCCCGCATCTCGTGGTCGTGCGGTAGCGTTCTCGCTTCCCACGCCCGGGTTCCCGGGTTCGATTCCCGGCGGGGTCAGGGATTTTCTCTGCCTCGTGATGGCTGGGTGTTGTGTGCTGTCCTTAGGTTAGTTAGGTTTAAGTAGTTCTAAGTTCTAGGGGACTTATGACCACAGCAGTTGAGTCCCATAGTGCTCAGAGCCATCTGAACCATTTTGAACCTCCCACCACCGAACTTCACTAATTACCACTATACCTAACTTTAACCAATCCATTTCCATTTTTAAATTTTCTAACCTACCTGCCCGATTAAGGGATCTGACATTCCACGCTCCGATCCGTAGAACGCCAGTTTTCTTTCTCTTGATAACGACGTCCTCTTGAGTAGTTCCCGCCCGGAGATCCGAATGGGGGACTATTTTACCTCCGGAATATTTTACCCAAGAGGACGCCATCATCATTTAATCATACAGTAAAGCTGCATGCCCTCGGGAAAAATTACGGCTGTAGTTTCCCCTTGCTTTCAGCCGTTCGCAGTACCACAACAGCAAGGCCGTTTTGGTTAGTGTTACAGGGCCAGATCAGTCAATCATCCAGACTGTTGCCCCTACAACTACTGAAAAGGTTTCTGCCCCTCTTTAGGAACCACACGATTGTCTGGCCTCTCAACAGATACCCCTCCGTTGTGGTTGCACCTACGGTACGGCTATCTATATCGTTGAGGCACGCAAGCCTCCCCACCAACGGCAAGGTCCATGGTTGATGGGGGGGGGGGGATCTCATTAGGTATGCCACACATAAACATACAAATGTATAGAAAACAATAAAACTTAAATTATATATGATTTCAGGCAAACTAGGTGTACTCACCACAAGAAAGTTCCTGCATCAATGATAAAAATCCTTGATAAGATGTGGGTGATTCTTTATCTGGTGTGCCAACGTTCTTCAGAATTTTCACACCCAAATACACTTGTGAATCTTCCAGATGATGAGCTGCATTTTTTGGGTCAACATCACTGACATTTTGTCCCATGACATAAGTGCGTTTCATGAAATACAGAAGTATTTCTGTATAGAGAGCTCTAATCTTGTCATGAAGGTCAACAATTACTACTGCTCTAGACTGGAAATACTCGTTGAAAGTAGTAAATTTTGGTAGAATCCACTCTAAGAACATATAATACAGTCATTTAAACAGTTAAAAACTTGTTCAGCACTTAGAACTCGCTCAGAAAGCCATTTTTGGTTAAAAAACAGCATTAGAGCATCCCAGTTTTCCAGCACTGTCCTAACAACCGCGATCATTGACAGCCAACGTGTCTGTGAAGGATGTTGTAATTTGTGTGGTTCCAAGTCTAAAAATACCTGGAATAAAACATAATGTTTAGCCTCTTTCCAGACTATCGGACGTAAAATAAAGTCTATGAGATATAAAATGCTACAATACCTGAAATTCCTTGAACTCTGCCTGCCTCTTCGCACTGAGTTTGAAAAAACCATAAATATTCCTCGCGAGGTCCTCACAAGCTCTTGGAAGGTTCTTGCACGCCTCGCTTGCGCATATATGCACCGAATGACAAACACACTACATCACAAAAATTCCGGGGCAGCTATCTCGGATTCTGCTTGCTACAGAATTACGAACTCCCATCATAGTATTGCAACCATCTGCTCAAAAGCCAATAATATTGGCAAATGGAATGTTATTTATTTATTTATTGATTTATTTAACCTGGCAAGATTAGGGCCATCAGGCCCTCTCTTACATCTAACCAGGCATTCTACTTATTTTACATTCATATGTTTTAGTAGGCATGTTAAACTAAATCTAGTACAAAAAGTGAAATAAACAATTTGAAAGGTACACCTGGAAAAATACATACATATAGAGTTTATATTCTTAGGTCACAAGTACTGTTATAATTAGACATTATTGAAGAGACAGATTTTAGATAGGAGTGCCGGCAGCAGGGAGTTTGAGGGAGACTCATGGTGAAGGGAGGAGAAGAATAGAGACATGATGAAACATAATTAAGGAAATATAAAGGAAAAGAAGATTGCGTGGCTAATAGAGAAAGATGAAGAGGAAGGCATCTCAGGAGCAAGATAGGAGACGCTAGCTTTGCTATTTGACAGATGAGGGGATTGTCCTTGTACATTAATTTTGTGGAGAACTTTGTGAGGATGATAGTAGGAAATGCTTCAACTTCTTCTTAAAAGCAGCAGGAGATCGAATTTTGCGCAAGGTAAGGGGCAGTTTGTTCCAGAGGCGGACAGCGGCAACTGAGAAGGAGTTTGCAAAAGTTTTTGTTTTGTGAGTGGGCACAGTTAGGATACCAAATAAGAGTGACCTCGTGTTTCGATTATGATGACATGACAGGTTTTTAATCTCTGAAGCAAGGTACTGGGGTGCTTGCGCGATGAGGAGTCGGTGGAGTAGACATAGAGTGTGGTAGTCACGCAATTTGTCCGGCCGCAGCCACCCTAGCTCGGAGTATGAAGCACTAACATGATCATATCGGCGAATGTTGCAGGTGTAACGCACACAGGCATTCATGGTTAGCTCTAGCCGTCTTTTGTTTTCACTACTCATGCCTTGTTGAATCACATCACAATAGTGGAGGTTCGGTAGAACGAGTGCTTGCACGAGCTGGCGTTTCAAGTCCTGTGGAAATATGTTCCGAAACTTTTTGAGAGCATAGAGACAAGCAGACGTTTTTCTGCACACTGCGACTGTATTCTCCGCCCAGTTGAGATGCTCATCCAAAGTTACACCCAAGTTCTTCACTGTTTTCTGGTATGGTATTGGAGTACCGTCGAGCAGAATAGGAGGTAGCCGTTCGCGGAAATCTGAACTTATTAATTTCTGATGGGCTATTAAGATTACTTGCGTCTTTTTTGCATTTAGTTTAAGCCCCAGGTTTTTCGCCCATCTCACTACTGAAGACAGATCATCATTCATCTGAGCGATTGCAGTGTTTACACCTTCAGGTCTGACGCTTAGGTAGAGCTGGAGGTCGTCGGCATAGAAATGATATTTACAGGAGGACAGAACCGACGAAATATCGTTGACATATAAAGAAAACAAAAGTGGTCCTAAGACTGATCCTTGTGGCACTCCCGAGGAAACATGTTTCCAGGAAGATTTTTCATTTACGCAGACAACACATTGCTGTCTGTCTTTTAAGTAGCTTTCAAACCATCTCATTGCACTATCAGAGAAATTAAGCTGTTGCATTTTTCTGAGCAATATGTCATAGTTAACAGTGTCAAAAGCTTTGCTGAAGTCCAGTAGCGTCAATATTGTTGCCTTTCGATTGTCGATGGCATATTTCAGGTCATCAGTTACTTTAATTAGAGCAGTGTTTGTGCTGTGATGTTTACGGAAACCGGATTGAAATTTGTCATATAGGCTGAATTCATGCAAGTGTTCAGTGATTTGGTCATGAACAATATATTCAAGTGCTTTGGAAACAGCAGGCAGTATGCTAATTGGTTGGTAATCACTAGGCAGTTGCGGGTTTTCGATCTTAGGGATGGGTCGAATTAGGCTTCTTTTCCATGCAGTGGGATATATTCCGTTCACGAGGGAAAAATTAAATATGTCAGTTAAGACAGGTACTAAGATATCGGCAACATTCTTAATCATGGTTATACCGATACTGTCGTTGCCTATTGCATCAGAAGAGATTCTCATTATTGCTTTTCTTGCCGTATTTGTTGTTACATGTTTTAGATGGAAGGTATCGTTGTTAGTTATCCTGTTTGGGGATTCTTGTGGACGGTAATTATCAGCTGTGCTGGTATTCAGAGGTGCAGAGAAGAATTCATTTAATTCGTTAGCTGACACATGAAAAGTAGTTTCCGATTTTGCCTTTCCGACCCCCAAGCTACGGAGATTCTTCCATAGAGTCGTGGGCGACAGATCGCTGCATACAAGGGAGCGAGCGTGCCTGATTTTAGCATGCTGTTGAAACGTTTTTACTACACCATTGTAGAGATTTTCTGCAGTAGGAGCTTTCTCAACATTTAAGTCTCCATCTTCATAAGCTTTATATAGCTCCCAAAACCTACTTTCAATACAACCTGTAAAAGGAGAAGTGATACAAATTGGTAACTTAATAGGAAAATTTATTTTAGAATTAATTTGGTTATTATTTCAAAACTAGCTCTTATTATTACTCACCTGAGTCTTTGTCATAAAAGCGGATCGCCACGCAGGAATTTTTCACAGTTCCGATATCGGTGGACTCGTCCGTCATTATGCTAAATTTGGCGTGTTGTAGTTTTTTCGCCGACACTTCTTTGTGTGACATCCCGATAGCATTACAAACAATGGCACGTGCTTTGTGCCGTTTAAGAGTCATTGCCGTTGCAATATCCGAGTCTGGACAAATATCTTTTAACAAACCGGATTAATGGTCAGCAGCTAAAAATGCCACATTATGTTCTGCTAAGAATGCTGATAATTTGATTTCAGCTTTAGCAGCCTTCCTCTTAACTGGTTGTGCGTTTGTGACAAATTGAGCAACTGAAGGCTGTCGCACGGTAGCAGACTGCACCGTGTTTAGGTGCTTCTTACTTCTGGAATGGTTTTTAATATTCTGAATTTCGGAAACCATGCTGGTATTGCAATATCTGCATCGCGCCCTGAGCGGATCACTATCGCGCACCAACCAATTACGTAAACCTGGCATACGTAGCCACTCATCACGAAATTTTTGTTGTCGATGGACAGGCCGTTCTGTCTTCGAGATTTCACCTATTTTTAGACGTTTTTTCTCCCGCGTACACGAAAGTTACGTGCTTGTGTTTTCATATTCACTGTCACTTCCCATTTCTCCACTCACAGTAACACACAGTAACCCGAAACACTTACAAAAAGGAACTACACAGTAAATGAATTCAGCTAAACGTACTCGTAATGACTATACGCGAAATACGCATTGTTAAGAGTATCGTTTGTTGAAGACGAAACAATACCGTCTGATGAAATGTCTTTCGTTTGTACTTAACAATTCCACAGTATTGTAGGGTAATTAGGTCTACTGTTAATTGCTTTCCAATAACATTCGATTAAAGTTCCATTTAGTGCTTTGAGATTCGTTGGCCACTCTATTTCTGAATCTTAACAATTCGAACTGAGTGAAATATGTCATGCAAAGCAAAGTGATTCGTTATTGTTAGCTTATTTATTTTCCAGGGCCAGGCTTTGAACTAAGCCTCATTCTCGACTTTAATCGTTTTGTCATGTCGGTAGTTGGGCGCTCTCTCTCCTGCCTGAAATTTGTTGATTGACAGAGACTGCATGGATTCGTAACAGTTTCTAATCGTTTTTAAAATGTAACAGATGAATTGATTATTTTCCAAACAAATGTGTATAATGTATATTTGGTAAAAAATTTGGACCCGCCTCCATAGCCACACAACTTGGCGTGGTGTCACGAGCCACGAGCCCGCAACTACTAACGTTCGAGTTCCCCCGTGGGCATGTATGTTTCTGTGAAGTCTGTAGACTAAGTTAGGATAGGATAGGGTAGAGTAAGTCGTCTGTAACGACTCCAATTATCGATCGGTTTAAACGGTAAAAAAAAAATGGCAAAATTCTCGTATGTTCGTGTACGATATTCACTTTTGCCTCGTACATCTTACAAATGACGAAATTCTCGTATGCGTACGAGAATTCTCGTACATATCACAACCCTGGCGCAACGCTACGCGCTGTTCACATCCAACTGCCCAACACTACAATAGCGAATATTCCAACAATGCCAACCAGCCACAGACTGCACACAGCACAGCCAGTGATTTTCAAACAGAGCGCTACGTGGCGTTACCAACATAATAACTAAACAGCCTACTTACAGGTGCATCATTATCTTCGTCTGATGAACGCAGCGTATTCTGATCCATTCGTAGTATTACCGTCCCTCATCTCTCTGACAGCGCCATTTCAGTGTGAAGTGCTTATGTCACGTCCGCGCCACGTTCTGTCTCTCCGCCGCCATGCGTCCGCCCCTCACCATTTCCGTGTAAACTGGGCCTAAAAGTTACCTGCCTCCCGCATTTTGTTTCCGATTACAAATGAAAGCAAGGGGGACGCTGGGGCCGGTCACCGCCGGGAAATGCTAATTGGTGCGACAAGACGAGTCACGGCCAATCGGTGGAGGAGAGGGTGGCGGACAGAAGTTGAAATACCATTCCGAAAACAGTTTCGTGGCGGTGAGATTACAACAGTGGAAGATACACGGCTGACTGTTTCGAAACGTAGAGTTCGGGCACCGTATTCTAACTTCCTTGGTTACCGCCATCGATACGTTCAGAAATTCATTTCGGAACTTTAATGTGTTCGAACATTTTTGAAGTAAATACGCATATTTTTCGATTTGTTAGCAGAGCCCAAAAGTCATCACATTTGACGTCCCTCGTAAGGATTACGTGGTGTGGGTAATGATAATCATATACATAAAAAGACCGGTAGTGTGAACAGATGTAGTCGCATAACAGTTTAACACATACAGTCGCAACAGCCCAGTTCATCTTTGTTGTGCACTGCGACAGCAGCGCTCCAAGCGGACTGGAAGCTACACTTCTAAATACGCTATCGGATGAGAGCGAATAGTGTCGTTTATACTGATCTGTAACATAGTTTTTACAGCAGGGAGCGTATGTAGTGCCATAAAAGTTAGGCAATAACGAAAAATGGCACCAAATTTGTCTCTGAGTTTCCTACAGACTGAGGGAAGTACGAACCGTACATTCCAGGACAGTTTATTTTACGTATTTGTGTAATCTTCAAATATTTAGTGAAGCATGTATTTTCCTTTTAAGAACAAAAAGATGGCTAGTAAACAGCAGAAGACCTGACATTTTGCAGAAAGACGTAAATCTACTCAGCAACGTGAAGTTTCGTTTACTACACTTCCAGTCAAATCGAGAACGTGGAACGTGGGAAACGTGTATGAAATGCAATAACTACATTATTTAACGTATCAAATCAGTTACCACTGAAATGAAAACCACACAGACGTGATAACAAAACGTCAAAAACAATAAAACTATTTCCCAACACAGAAGAAACCAATTCCACTGTTGTTGCTACATATGAAACACAAATGGCGACTAACTTCAACACATTCACTTTTGAAGCAAAAGCAATTACATTTACAAGAATGTTCGTGTATTAGAAAGTCAAGTTAAGGGTAAGAATGTGAGAATCAATAGACTCCATCCAAATTTGTTACGTGATATGCCGTTAACTCACGAGAAGTGGTCGCTCAGACGGCACGAAAGTTTTTGAACTCGCTCACCGAGGTCAGTAGTAGTGGAATGCTTCTGTATTCCCTCTACCCTCCTTAAGTTGCCTACCCTACAATGTTTCGTTGTCTGTTGCGTTATTGCCTTCTTTGCTTGTTTGTTGCCTCGTGTTACTGCCTCGGGCATGGATGTGTGTGATGTCCTTTGGTTAGTTAGGTTTAAGTAGTTCTAAGTTCTAGGGGACTGATGACCACAGATGTTAAGTCCCATAGTGCTCAGAACCAACCACCTCGTGTTACTACCAGTTGTTAGGGACTATTAGACCGCGCCTGTTTTCTTCAGCGCGGTACCATAGGGTACGAAATGTGTTCGCAGGAACGTGTCAGTTTTACCTTTCCCCAAGGCTGATGAAATTGTTAGTGTATGGATGAAGGAATGTATTAGCGATAAAGAGCAAGAAGCGGACAAAAAGGACCATGTTTTTGCAACACCCACTGATCACAGTTCTGCTATCGAACAAGAGCGTGAATTAGAGGAGGAACTTCGGGACAGTTGTGATGGGGATTTGTCTGCTTCTCCAATAAAACACTTTAAGTGTTATTTAAAATCAGATGTGTTCTGAATGGCGATGAGAAAAATGTAAATCACAGATCTGAATATCAGTTTTGCAGACTTTCTTTTTGTACATATCGAGTGGAATTTTTACGTGCAAATTTGAAGCATGGAATTCTGTTTTACGTGGAGATGTACTTGCTATAGAAATAGTATAATTTTTCAGAATGTAAAAGTCAGTTCTCTAACAGTCCATTTATGTGTACTATTTAAAAGACACATAAAAGTGTGTGATTTTGTGTGGTAAATAGTAAAATGCTGCTGGCTTTATTTAGCGCAATAAATTAAACAAGGAGCTTTTAAACAACACATAGATAATCGCAAAAAATTATTATGTAACATGAATTAAAAATTTCAAATGATTTGTGTCTTAAATCCAGATTTAAATGTAGGAGTCGAGAAACTTCACGTCATAGTATACGCTAGATAAAAGTGAGCTCGTGAGTTAAGGGCTGAGTGCCTATCATAACAAGAAAAGACAGCAAAATGATATATTAATATGTGTTAATGTTCTCTTGTTTTCAGTAGAGTAAAGTTCACTTATACAGATATTCCGAAAGTATTTCTTCGTGAATAAGTTGTAGCTTATGTCACTGATTCAGTGAGATTCGGCTATTTTTACGCTTACTTCACGATCATTCATGTCTCTAGATAATTTACTAATGCCTGGAACACAAAAATATAATAATTATTCCCTTAATTAAGTAGAAAAATTATTAAACACTGTCGCGCAGTCTGAGGTCCCTTGCCACACGTCGGAGGTTCGAGTCCTCTCTCTCGGTCATGGGTGTCCTTAGCGTAGTAAGTTAGTTAAGTTAGGTTATGTAGTGTGTAACCATAGGGACCGATGACCTCAGCAGTTTGGTCCCATAGGAACTTACCACAAAAAAACCGAAGTGAATCTTGCGGCTGGCTTTCTCGCCGCTAGGGGCACTAGTATCGTTCCAATTATTAAGACGGTAACAATTTTCATCGCGTAGCGGCTGTTTCAGTTGGTCTATGATCATATCCTGAGAAGAATATTTTTGAATTTGCCTTAAGAAGCACGGCACTGTCACGGCAAAGAGGATGTGTGAATTTATCTAAAATTGTTGCCCAAATCGGTTCAAAGCAGCTGTGAACATACAACTCTAATTCTGCCATTTCCGGCTTCCAATAAAGAAAAAAAAAAGAGAAGCGATTATCTGGTAACCCGTAGCGGCGCCAACTTTGGGAACCGCGTCTGTAACGCCTGAACGCGAGGCGAATCGACTCTCCCTAGTGGGAGCGGGGGCCCGCCTTGCAACCCGTTTGCCGGCCCAGCGGGGGTAACGAAATTCGCCGCTTGCGAAAGAAGGCCCCGCCGTCGCTAATCCAGCCAGGGAAGCCGAATTGAATCGCGGGGCGGGGGCCGTGCCTTTGATTCGGCGACACATTTCACCGGGCCGGGCCGCAACTTTCACTCCTTTGAGCGGCGCGGGGACCCCGCCGGGCCCGGTAATGCAGTCCCGGCTGGCGGCTGGCTGGCGCAATCGCTCGCCTCCTGCACGAGTTCCGCTCGCCGCCACCACAAACAGAAATTGCGTTCCCCCGCTCCCCTCGCCCCTGTCCCGGCCAGCACCGTCGCAATCGAAAAACTCATTAAAATATATAACTAGCGCCGCGGACGAGCCGGCCCGCCGCCGCCGCCGCCGCCTTCGCCGGCACAGTTTAACGCTGTCAGGCGCACGCGCTGCAGATCGTCCCTTGGCCTCTGCCGATAATCTGCCTGCTTCGCAGCTACCGTACACTTGGCGAGGGCCGAAAGTTTCGAAACGCAGCCGATTTTTCCGCTTAGCCTGGTTTACAGGGTGTCCCAATCCTTTAGGTTCAGAATTATACAAATGATAGATAGAGATCAAGCTTATCCAATATGGATGTTTCAATACCCGCGACACTTCATTCAATATACAGGGTGGAAAGTATTTAAACCGAGAAACTCTGGGAGGTTGTAGGGGACATCAAAACAAATATTTTTCCCTAATGTCACTTTTTCCTATGAGGAGTATTTAAACCGGTGGAGGCCGTATTGCGCTCTTCAGTTATAGGCAACTGCTGTCCACCAGTGTAGTAGTAGTGCACTGTCTCTGTTTATTAATGGAGCGATACACCTGGAGTGAGTACACTTATATGGTTGGTGCGTACTAGGTAGCGCACCACAACGGACGAGCTGCACAGCGGGTTTATCAACAACAATATCCTAATCGCCGTGTCCCGCATCACACGACCTTTGCTGCAGTCGTCTGTGTGAGACCGGGTCATTTAGCAGATTACCTGGAGAGGGACGCCATCACACGGTAAGAACACTGCGATTTGAGGAAGCTGTCTTGCAGCATGTGGAGCGGGATCCTTCAATCAGCACTCGTGCAATTGCACGTAACGTGGGGACGAATCAGACGAATGTAAGAAGTCCTTCGAGAGCAACTGTTACGTCCATTTCACTTACAGCGTGTCCACAACCTGGAACCAGTTGATTATCCACCCTGAGCACAATTTTCACAGTGGTACCTGGAACAGTGTGAAATGCATCCTACATTTCCATCGTCTGTGTTGTTTACCGATGAAACAACGTTCAGGGGTGATGGAGCCTTCAACATGCACAATTCTCTCATGCTTGGAGTGAGGATAACCCACATGCCACAGTTACTAGCGCTCATTAAGTGCTGTTCTTCGTTAATGTGTGGGTCGGTGTTGTTGGGGACTGTTTAATTGGGCGTATCTGCTGCCTAGGCCATTAAATGGCAGGCACTATTACAATTTTCTCTCCAGAGCATTGCCAGAATTGCTGGAAGACGTCCCGCTCCCTACAAGACAACGCGTGTGGTTCCAACATGACGGGGCGCCGGCACATTTCAGTCGTCGTGTGCGTCGATTCCTGGACCGAGGGTTCCCAGAAACGTTGACTGGCAGAGGTGGTCCTGTACCATGGCATGCTCGATCCCCAGATATGTCCCCTCTGGACTCTTTTGTGTGGGGAGAGATGCGCAACCTTGTTTACGTAACTCCTGTTACATCAGAAGAGGATCTGGTTGCCCGAATAGTAGCAGCAGCAGAACCAATTCAGGATACTCCTGCGGTTTTTGCCCGTGACAGACAGAACATGATCCGACGGTGTAACTTTTGTTTACGTGCCAATGGAGGAATTTTTGAAAATCTACTGTAATTGAAATTGGGTTGTGTTAATTTGTTGCCTCTTGGTCATAAAAAATGGAAAAGTGTTTGTTGTTTTAATTAATTTGCCACCAGAGAAACCTTCCTCTACTGGTTTAAATACTCCTCATAGGAAAAAATGTCATTAGGGAAAAATATTTGTTTTGAAGTCCCCTACAACCTTCCAGAGTTTGTCGGTTTAAATACTTTTCACCCTGTAAGCGCAATAAACTGCAACAAGTCACGTTTTTGAAACAGTTATTTATTCCATGGACCGGGTTTCAGACCTTTTCAAACTCATCTTCTGATAGTGTAGAGGAGGTTACATAGCTGTTTTGAAGCTTAATATTGGGCGCTGCCTTGGCTCTGAGCACTATGCGACTAAACTTCTGAGGTCATTATTTCCCTAGAACTTAGAACTACTTAAACATAGCTAACCTAAGGACATCACACACATCCATGCCCGAGGCAGGATTCGATCCTGCGACCGTAGCGGTCACGCGGTTCCAGACTGTAGCGCCTAGAACCGCTCGGCCACTTCGGCAGGCCGCTGCCTTGCGACAGTATGGGAGGCTTCTGTTGTTAATATTCATTTGTCTGCTTCCATTTTGATGAGTAGCTGGTACCACATCACACATGTTTACAGAATATATATGCACTCGTTATTACAGTGTATATACCTAAACATTCTGTAAAAGTGAGTGATGTGGTAACAACTGTCCATCACAATGGAAGCAGACAGATGGATATTAACAACACAAGCTGCTCATACTGTCGCAAGGCAGCACACAACACTACGGTTTGAATATATCTATGTAATCTCTTGTACGCCAATTGTAGATGAGCCAGAAAAGGTTCCAGAACCGGTCCATGGAATAAATATCTGTTTAAAAAATGTGACTAGTTGCAATTTTCTCTATTTACATTAGCAGTCACGGGTTCTTAAACATACGTAAAAGCTTAATCTCTATCATTTGTGTAATTTCGAACCTAAAGCATTGGGACACTCTGTATACAAGGCAAAGCGAAAGTAACGTGGAAAAATCGACTGCATTTCGAAAGACTCGGCCCTCGCCATGTATACCGTAAACGCGTAGCAGACAGATTATCGGCAGAGGCCAAAGGAGACGACGGGACGATCTGCAGGGCGAGCGCTCGACAGCGTTAAACTGTGCCGGCGAGGGCGGCGGCGGCGGCTGGCGGACTCGTCCGCGGCGCTCCGGTCACCATAAACCTGATGTAAACAGTGCACTATGTATTCTTCCGCGTTTGCTGGAACCTCACTGGATTTCCGTTTCACTTGGAACTGCAGCCAAGCTGTCTCGAGTACTGTCAAGTATGATAATAAGGGTACTTTTTGTGCTGTGGGTTTCGTGGACATCGACTTAGCGATAATACGGAACAACAGCTTTACCTGCGCATTTAACTTGCACAGGACTGGGCAGCCAGATGCTACAGCTATCCTGCAGTGACGTGGCCAGCTGCAGTTCACACGTAAAAAGAGACGTGGAGAGGAGCAATACAGCTTCGAACGTCATTTAATTTTTAAGCAGAACGAAATAATACACTGCAAATCACCCACAATACGCTCCTTACACGACTAGACGAAAAGCGCAACACGTTGTCGTTTTTAGCTAACGTACTATTCTAATTAAAAACAAGTAATGAAAATTCCTGACTTAACCACAGGGTAATTTTTCTGCATAAGCTGTGTGTAACGTAAGAGAGTATTGAAGGATTTCACGATATAGTTAAATATTGAAGCCACGGAAGGTAGTCCGCATCTCGTGGTCGTGCGGCAGCGTTCTCGCTTCCCACGCCCGGGTTCCCGGGTTCGATTCCCGGCGGGGTCAGGGATTTTCTCTGCCTCGTGATGGCTGAGTGTTGTGTGCTGTCCTTAGGTTAGTTAGGTTTAAGTAGTTCTAAGTTCTAGGGGACTGCTGACCGTAGCAGTTAAGTCCCATAGTGCTCAGAGCCATTTGAACCATTTGAACCAACCACTGAAGGTATTACTTACAGCCAGTCGTCTGGTAATCTATTAGCTCCTTCCTAATCCGAATCCGAGAAAACACTTCAGTTTGAAGTATAACCTGCTGCCTTGATAACGACCCTGTTAACAACAGAATCCACGAAGCCAGCCAGGCGCAGCATTTACTCTTCTTCTTTTATGACCAGCCGTGCTATATCCCGCCAGTGTTCGGGAGCGAGCCTTGAAAATACTGCGTGCGTTAGTTCCAGTTAATCTCGCAGCTTAACAGTCTTATTACCTCTCGAGCGAAATCCCGTAGCTTGGCTCCAGGCCAGTTCTAGGTTCAAATGGCTCTGAGCACTATGGGACTTAACATCAGAGGTAATCAATCCCGTAGAACTTAGAACTACTTAAACCTACTTAAACCATCACACACACCCATGCCCGAGGCAGGATTCGAACCTGCGACCATAGTGGCCGCGCGGTTTCAGACTGAAGCGTCCAGATCAGTTCTGTTGGGTTCATATTATAATGATTGTTGTTGTTGTGGTCTTCAGTCCTGAGACTGGTTTGATGCAGCTCTCCATGCTACTCGATCCTGTGCAAGCTTCTTCATCTCCCAGTACCTACGGCAACCTACATCCTTCTGAATCTGCTTAGTGTATTCATCTCTTGGTCTCCCTCTACGATATTTCCCCTCCACGCTGCCCTCCAATGCTAAATTTGTGATCCCTTGATGCCTCAAAACATGTCCTACCAACCGATCCCTTCTTCTAGTCAAGTTGTGCCACAAAGATCTCTTCTCCCCAATCCTATTCAAAACCTCCTCATTAGTTACGTGATCTACCCACCTCATCTTCAGCATTCTTCTGTAGCACCACATTTCGAAAGCTTCTATTCTCTTCTTGTCCAAACTAGTTATCGTCCATGTTTCACTTCCATACGTGGTTACACTCCATACAATTACTTTCAGAAACGACTTTCTGACACTTAAATCTATACTCGATGTTAACAAATTTCTCTTCTTCAGAAACGGTTTCCTTGCCATTGCCAGTCTACATTTTATATCCTCTCTACTTCGACCATCATCGGTTATTTTACTCCCTAAATAGCAAAACTCCTTTACTACTTTAAGTGTCTCATTTCCTAGCCTAATTCCCTAACATCACCCGACTTAAGTTGACTACATTCCATTATCATCGTTTTGCTTTTGTTGATGTTCATCTTATATCCTCCTTTCAAGACACTGTCCATTCCGTTCAACTGCTCTTCCAAGTCCTTTGCTGTCTCTGACAGAATTACAATGTCATCGGCGAACCTAAAGTTTTTACTTCTTCTCCATGAATTTTAATACCTACTCTGAATTTTTCTTTTGTTTCCTTTATTGCTTGCTCAATATACAGATTGAATAACATCAGGGAGAGGCTACAACTCTGTCTCACTCCTTTCCCACCACTGCTTCCCTTTCATGCCCCTCGACTCTTATAACTGCCATCTGGTTTCTGTACACATTGTAAATAGCCTTTCGCTCCCTGTATTTTACCCCTGCCACCTTCAGAATTTGAAAGAGAGTATTCCATTTAGCATTGTCAAAAGCTTTCTCTAAGTCTACAAATGCTAGAAACGTAGGTTTGCCTTTTCTTAATCTTTCTTTTAAGATAAGTCGTAAGGTCAGTATTGCGTCACGTGTTCCAACATTTCTACGGAATCCAAACTGATCTTCCCCGAGGTCGGCTTCTACCAGTTTTTCTATTCGTCTGTAAAGAATTCGCGTTAGTATTTTGCAGCTGTGACTTATTAAACTGATAGTTCGATAATTTTCACATCTGCCAACACCTGCTTTCTTTGGGATTGGAATTATTATATTCTTCTTGAAGTCTGAGGGTATTTCGCCTGTCTCATACATCGTGCTCACCAGATGGTAGAGTTTTGTCATGACTGGCTCTCCCAAGGCCATCAGTAGTTCTAATGGAATGTTGTCTACTCCCGGGGCCTTGTTTCGACTCAGGTCTTTCAGTGCTCTGTCAAACTCTTCATGCAGTATCTTATCTCCCATTTTCTCTTCATCTACATCCTCTTCCATTTCCATAATATTGTCCTGAAGTACATCGCCCTTGTATAAACCCTCTATATACTCCTTCCACCTTTCTGCCTTCCCTTCTTTGCTTAGAACTGGGTTGCCATCTGAGCTCTTGATATTCATACAAGTGGTTTTCTTCTCTCCAAGGGTCTCTTTAATTTTCCTGTAGGCAGTATCTATCTTACCCCAAGTGAGACAAGCGTCTACATCCTTACATTTGTCCTCTAGCCATCCCTGCTTAACCATTTTGCACTTCCTGCCGATATCATTTTTGAGACGTTTGTATTCCTTTTTGCCTGCGTCATTTACTGCATTTTTATATTTTCTCCTTTCATCAATAAAATTCAATATTTCTTCTGTTACCCAAGGATTTCTATTAGCCCTCGTCTTTTTACCTACTTGATCGTCTGCTGCCTTCACTATTTCATCCCTCAGAGCTACCCATTCTTCTTCTACTGTATTTCTTTCCCCCATTCCTGTCAATTGTTCCCTTATGCTCTCCCTGAAACTCTCTACAACCTCTGGATCTTTAATGGTACAGTAGCAAATGTAAAAATGCAGCATTTGTATGATGTGCTCGATGCTGTGAAAATGATTGTTTTTCATGTTTCTACGATACTTATCTACTTCTGTGGTATAAAACTATGGTCATAGTCCAAATAAAGAGGATTTGGTTTTTCATTTTTGCCTTAACAAATTAAATTGTTACGTTTTCTTAATTTAAACAACTTTTATGAACAGTCTTTCATAAAACATCGATCTACATCTATATGTATATCTACGTGATTACTCTGCTATTCATGATCAAGTGCCTGGCAGAGGGTTGAATGAACCACCTTCAAGCTGTCTCTCTATCGTTTACACTCTCGAACGACGAGCGGGAAAAGCGAGCGCTTAAATTTCTCTGTACGAGCCCTGATTTCACTTATTTTATTGTGACGATCATTTCTCTCTATGTAGGTGGGTGGAGAAAACTGGTGATTGAAATTTCATGAGAAGATCCCGTCGCAACGAAAATCGTCTTTGCTTAAATCATAATTAAGAATTTGTATTTGGAATGGAAACAAGAATTTCGCGTCCAATACGTAATTAGAAACAAGAAAACGTGCATTATTCATAAAAAATGATGACGAGTTCTATAATTACGAGATGCAGGTATTTCAAACTGAACGAGAAAAGAAATAACACTGTGGAGATTTGAAACAAAGCATGAGTAACGGCAATTGGTTCATACTCCACTACGCCACCGGAGAGCTACACACTCACTGCACTACAGACAATGCCGGGAAAACTTGAAAGCCAATTATCTCCGTAAATTTATGAAAAACATTAAGAAAAGACTATTTCTCGGCACTTTTTAACCGTGTTCCACGCGCGTGTTTTACTACGGAGCAGAAAGCAGCCTCAGCCATTTTCATACTGCGCATTAACAGCGCGACAATCGGAGCACAACGCTGCAGATGCTATGACTGTACACGATTTCTGAAATAAAAACTACGTAGATAAAGCGTGATTTAAAAAAAAAACGTTGATAGCTGTTAATACATTTGAATATCTTTAAGTTTCATTTAACGTAACTTAATAATAAGATATCTAATATATAAGTAGCAACAGCGTAACAACACCAGTGTACGTGTGCTACGGCTTCTGGCCAGTCATCGTGTTTGTGTTTGTTTACATCAGGTTTATTCTTATGATGAACGGATTATAGTTATATATGTTATAATATACACTGAAGAACCAAAGAAACTAGTACCCCTGCCTAATATCCTGTAGGGCCCCGGCGAGCGCGCAGAAGTGCCGCAACACGACGTGGGATGGACTCGACTAATGTCTGAAGTAATGCTGGAGGGAGTTGACACCATGAACCCTGCACGGCTGTAGATAAATCTATAAGAGTATGGGGGGGGGGGGGGGGGGGGAGGGAGAGGGTGGAGATATATTGTGAATAGTCCGTTGCAAGGCATCCCAGATATGCTCAATAACGTTCATGTCTGGTGAGTTTGGTGGCCAGCGGAAGTGTTAAAACTCAGAAGAGTGTTCCTGGAATCAATCTGTAGCAATTCTGGACGTTTGGGGTATCGCACTATCCTGCTGGAATTGCCCAAGTCGGTCGGAATGCACAATTTACATGAATAGATGCTGGTGATCAGACAGGATGTTTACGTACGTGTCAACTGTCAGCCTCGTATCTACAAGTATCAGGGGTCCCATATGACTCCAACTGCACACTCCCCACACCAATACAGAGCCTCCACCCTGCTGGCATGCAGGGTCCATGGATTTATGAGGTCTCCATACCCGTACACGTCCATCCGCCCGATACAATTCGAAACGAGACCCGTCCGACCAGGCAACATATTTCTAGTCATCAACAGCCCAATGTCGGAGTTGACGGAACCAGGCGAGACGAAAGCTTTGTGTCGTGCAGTCATCAAGGCTACATGAATGGGCTTTCGGCTCCTAAAGCCCATATTGATGATGTTTCGTGGAACAGTTCGCACGCTGACAGTTATTGATGACCCAGCACTAAAATCTGGAGCAATTTCCGGGAGGGTTGCGCTTCTGTCACGTTGAACGATTCCCGTCAGTCGTCGTAGGTCCCGTTCTTGCAGGATTTTTTCTCGGCAGCAGCGATGTCGGAGATCTGATGTTTTGCCGGATTCCTAATATTCACGGTACACTCGTGAAATGGTCGTGCGGGAAAATCCACACTTCATCCCCACCTCGGAGATGCTGTATCCCATCGTTCGTGCGGCGACTATAACACCAAACTCACCTCAGTCTTGATAACCTGTCATTGTAACTGCAGTAACCGATCTAACAACTGCGTCAGACACTTGTCTTATATAGGCTTTGCCGACCGCAGCGCCATATTCTGCCTCTTTACATATCTCAGTATTTGAATACGCACGCCTACACCTGTTTCTTTGGCGCTTCAGTGTATTTTAAGCGTTTTTCGACTGTAACGGGCGTGAAGGTAATCTAAGAAAGTTTTTTGTTTTCCTTGTGGTCTTGAGTGGAACGACAGACTCGTGTAACTGTACAGCCTCTATGTTACCTTTTAAGTACTCGTTGCTATTGTGAGAAAAACATGTGGAGGGTTTGTTGTGGATTGGCAGCAGCCAACCCACGGAGTTTGGAGGAAGCCGAAAGGCACGCGTTTAAGCTCACGCAGGCTGGCGTGAAGTCTGGAACAGGACAAGGAATTCAGACTTCAGAAAAAAGGTGGTACTTGGTGGAATACTTAACTTTAATCCATCAATGTTGAACGTAGCTCTTGACTGTACATTCTTCACAATATCAATAGCAACTGATAATGGCGCCTTGCTAGGTCGTAGCAAATGACGTAGCTGAAGGCTATGCTAACTATCGTCTCGGCAAATGAGAGCGTATTATCTCAGTGAACCATCGCTAGCAAAGTCGGCTGTACAACTGGGGCGAGTGCTAGGAAGTCTCTAGACCTGCCGTGTGGCGGCGCTCGGTCTGCAATCACTGATAGTGGCGACACGCGGGTCCGACGTATACTAACGGACCGCGGCCGATTTAAAGGCTACCACCTAGCAAGTGTGGTGTCTGGCGGTGACACCACAGGGTTAGTGTACCAGAGGATGTTGCAAGTGATGTCATGAGGCCTATGTTAGCTTTTAAGCAGTTGACCATTGGTATAATTTTGCTTAGTTACATACTGGCAGCTCTTTGCTGGCAAATTCTAGTGGCTTCAAAATATTAAGCAACAGTTTCGTATTATGTATGTCTATATTTAAAATCATTTTTAGGATCGTCCGATACGACAATTTGCACAATGTAGAAGTACTGAATAAAAAAATGTTCATATCGAAAAGGAAGTACTCGTTATCAAGAAGAACCGATAATTTTTCCATATCCCTTATCCTAAATCTGCCCTACATCTTGACCCACAAGTTGCGCTGACGCCACTCTACAATTTCTCTCATGTGTACGTTGCACTACCAATTGAAGTTTGGACGAAGTACTTGCTTGCACTAAACCCGATCTGGTGTCAAAAACTTACCGACCACTCCATTTGTCACTCTTTGGCTCTTACAGATTTAGCGATTGCTGGATGAAAATAAAGTTATTAGTGATTGGCTATTTGACTGTTTTTGACTGTTGGGTTATCGATATGTCGCAATCGTCTGGAATAATAAAGAGGGAGGCCATTATTCCGTCATTTATTTGAGGCTGGGCAAACTGTCTTTTTAAACTGCAAAACTTGTACAAATCTCTCATTGCTTCATATACACTGAAACACGTATGTAACATAGCAGCGATGGCGAGGCATTGTAGCATCTGTGACCAGAGAGTATGCGCTTGACCGCGCGAGTGTTGCGAGCGGTTCTCAGTCAGTAGTAGTCGTTTCGAGTCTGTCAGTAGTAGTCGAGGCGAGTCGTTGCGAGTCTGTCGTTGCGAGTCTGTCAGTTCAGTCGTTGCGAGTCTGTAGCTCGGTTTAGTCGTCATGCAGAGCGGTCGGTCAGTAGTAGCAGCCCAGTGCGGTGGTGTGATGTAGGCGGTCGGCAACACTGGTCAAGATGAGGAATAAGGTATACTGTTAATTAATATAATCATTAGATAATGAAAAATTTTATTTATTGTAATTATTCTCCAACAAGTCTCCCAATAATAATTTTTTTATTTCAAAAGCATTTTCTCAAAAATTTAATTTTTTATTGAACTCAAGATTTCGTTGCACTTCCCATTTCATTCCACTTCTTTTGAAGAAAAATTCCACTAAAATCACAAAAAAAGAGAATATTATTATTTGCAATGCAGTTCCTCCAAGCGGTGCGCAACAACAAGAGCAGATATGTGACATCCATTTATTCTGAGGTAAGACTTTAATTCTGATTGTTTTACACAGGGCCAAAGACCGATATTTCGGTTTAATTGAATTTTCTTGTCACTGAATGGACTTTAATTTTTTGAAGGATTTATATTTGAGTCAGATTGCGAATTTCACATTTTTGTTGCCATCGTCATTTCTTTAAAAATTTTGTGGGGAGGTTACACTCGGCTCCCATTTCTATTGCTTTATTTTTCTTTTAAAATTGCGGTGGGGAGGTTACACTTGGCGACACCCAGTCCAGGATCGAATTTCGTTGAGAGTCTTTTGAGCAACAGTCAGATATCTGCTCTTGTTTGCTTAGATATAATTAGGATTTAGCGCAACGCTTTTAATAATATTGTGACTTTCTCTCTACAGGTCAACGGCAATTTGTTGCTTTGTTGTATTTGTGTGTTGCTTTTGCATTGTGTTTATTTGCTTTGTGAAAAATTTTGACTATTGTAAAAATGCCGCGAAAGACTATGAATAGTGTATCGCGAGGTATTACGAACGAAACTACCGATTTAAACAATTTTACCGATAGGACATGTGACACGCAGTGTAATCATGACATTCCTGCGTTCACTAACAATCAGTGCATTCCAACCACTAATGATGACTTTCACCTTAATGATGAACAAACGAACTCAATTGTCTCGTCTGTTAAATTGACGACAATTGATGACGCGGAGCGGTCTACAGTAATGAGCGCTGCCCAGCCTAACACAACCGATTTACTAAATTCACGTGACGAACAGACAAATTTGTCTAATGAAAATGAACAGATCACACAGAGTAGGACGGATTTAATTAATTCCGGAACAGTGTCTGACAATGTACATCCGACTGATAAACCTTTCTGTAAATTACAGAATGACCAAATGGTCGCACAAAACGTGACAATTGTCGGTACGCAATTAAACAGCACAGATATTAGAGTAGTTAATGGCTTGGGTCAAATTTTGGTAATGTTACGTCTAATGAATGAAAAACTGGATAACAATCTCAAACAAAGCAAACTGATTAATGAAAGGGATAAACAATCGAATGAAGAACAAGACAACATTGATAAAAAAATCAAACAACTTAGTGAACGAAATGAACGGATTAGTGAACAGATTAAAGCCATTGCCACGCAAAATTGTGATAATACAAGTCAATTACGTGAGGATACTAAGACTTGTGCTAATAACAGTAATGAAAAAGTTGGCACTGTTGCACAAGAATTAAGTAGCACACGTGTAAGCACAACAGAATTACATAAAGACGAAGTTAAAGCAGTCACTGAACAATGTTCAGCAAACGCAACAGTGATACACGAAATTAATGCAGTCACTGAAGAATGCCCTAAAAACGCAGTACAGATTCGCGACAAAATTAATTTAGAGTCAGTGGAAGTTTCACACACTCCGAACACGGAAGATGACGAGAAATTTGCAAGACACAACAACCAGATTGACGAAAGTATTAAAGTAACAGAATTAACAATTATTTCAGTCACCAATACGTCACAGAACCCGCCACGTTGCGAGCATTTATCAGAGTCACGCAGCGTGTATAATGTGAGCAATTTACAGCAACTACGCGACTTAAAATCCGAAAAGCCACGCGACTTAAAATCTGAAAAGCTATGCAACTTGAAATCCGAAATGACACAGACGAACAGATTCACATACAAACCTGAACGTGTTTACAAATTCAATGACGAGAACGTAGATTACGAGCAATTTTTATCCGCAAGAAAATGTAAAGAATTTAATAATGACAGCGTACAGGTACACGCTTTACACTGTATACGACAATTTATCTTTGTACATTCACCGCTATTGCCGGTAATGCAGAAGCTAGCTTTGAACCAGAGGCGACAATTTGCTATTGTATTTTCATCAGCATTACGTATTATGCAGAAACTGGAATTAGCAAGAATACAGCGATTTACTTTTGGAATTTTACCGCTATTGCCTGTAACGCAAAAACTAAAATCTATTCGCAGCGCGTAATTGACCTCAGGGGATTCATTACGCTTTAATGAATATGTGCCGTAGCGAGCATAGGGCCCCGAGCTGTAGTAGTGCTATTTCATCTTTAGTTTTCTGCACTGCTGCCTTTTCTTCTACTATCCTTTATATCTATCCAAACTGCTCTTTAACTATTGCTCTACCTAGTATTAAGAAACGAGTAATGAAAACCAGATATGACAAACTTTTACCGAATGTGACAGTTATCAGTAGGCACTCCCGTAATGACAACTACCGCCGTAACTTTATTAACAGATAAAATCGTAATCATCAGTATGTACAAAATTTTCGGCAGTCGCAACCACATTTTTGGTAACAATAGATGTTTTTCACCACAATAGCATGAAAGTCAGCCGCTTGGCGTACCTAACCAACAATGCAGTCTACAAGGTCAACCAAACTTTAATGTTTCGCCGCGTGCACGTATAGTCCCAGCTCCAACAAATAGTGACGCATGGCAGCCATGAAATAACTACGTACAGACAACACGCTATTTCAACTCGCATCGCAGTGCGCCGTATAGAAATTACTATCATGACAGATGTAAAAATAACGAGCACAATTTTCAGCGTACATTTAATAGCAGTCGATCTTTTCAGCAGCAAGAACATCAGCAACAACATATTATGATGAATGAAACAGACAATAGGTGTCATCTATAGCGTAACACGTCAGTAAGAAATAACAAAGCAGTTCATATAGTGGATATGCCACAATATTCTCCCGTAAATAACAGCACGTACGATAGAATTTAACCAGATACAGCACAGATTGCATATTACAGTTACGCAAACATTACTTTTGACACGCAGAATTTTGCTCACGAGAATGTTATTTGAAACATGCTCTGTTGAATGCACCACTTTTATCGCACCCAGATCTTACTAGAAATTTTTCCATTGCCACCGACAGTTCCAACACCGCTTTAGGCGTACACATTTTCCAGGATATTGAAGAAGATGGTTCTACAGTAACTAAAAACATCGCATTTGCAAGTCGCATTCTGTCACCTGCTGAACGAAATTACTCCGTTACAGAATTGGAAACATTATGTGTTGTATGGGGTTTTACGAGATTTAGGCACTTCCTTTATGGCAGACATACCACAGTTTACACAGATCACAGAGCGATACAATTTTTACTTTCGGCCAAATTTACTCACGACAGGTTAAGTAGAAGGAAACTTTATTTACAGGAATTTAATTTTACAATAGTTCACATTCCCGGCACACAAAATGTTATAGCAGACGCACTATCGCGTTCTCTCGGCAACAATCAGCAAGACGTAGCAACCAACTTCTGTAAAACAAATTTCAGTGTCATGTACATTCAGCAAGTTGCATTTGAAAACTTTATTTCATCGTCATTACAGGACATAGCGCAAGAACAAAATAAAGACAATGTGTGGAAAGAAATTAAACACCTTTGGCAAGATAGGAAAAATGTTACTATTATGAACCATTACACTGTGCGCAATGACATTCTGTTTCGCCGCTCTCATCCTGACAGCAACAATTGGTTATTATGCATTCCTGACGAACTGGTCAACAAATTAATTTGGTACACTCATTTAAGCTACGCACATTACGGAGCACGAAAATGTTTTCTTATACTGAGACAGAACTGTTATTTTACTAACATGGAGAAACGTATACGACGAGTTTTAGCGTCTTGTAAAATTTGCCAGAAAGCTAAATCAGACACCACTTCACATATTCCTGCTTTATATCCCATTATACCTGTTAAATTAAGACATATGGCCGCAGTAGACATTTTTGGTCCGATTCCGAGAACTAACAGAGGTTTTTGCTACATCTTTGTCGCTGTTGAGCTCACTTCAAAATTTGTTACTTTCACTCCGTTACGCAAAGCTACTGCTAAAACTGTTTCGAAAGCATTTGTAAAACATTTTCTATCTCATGTAGGGCATGTAATGAAAGTAATTTCCGACAATGGATCACAATTTCGTAGTAGTGTATGGACACGCATGTTACGAGCTAGAAACATTTCTCCGATTTATATATCCAAGTACCACGCTTCTTCGAACCCCTGTGAAAGATTAATGAAAGAAATTGGTAAACTGTGTAGAATATACTGCCACAAAAGACATATTGATTGGGATACACACATACTCTCATTCCAAGATGTAATTAATTCCATTCCAAATGAATCCACTATGCTATCTCCGACTGTTATACTGAAAAACGTTGAACCACCAAACAAAATTAAAGAATTAATAGAATTTCCCAAAAGTCGTCGCCTACGACACCACGAAATAATTAACATTGCGCTGAACAACATCAAAAGTGCCGCAGAGCGACGGAGAAGACAGCAAAAACAGGTTTGTAGACGCCGAGACTTTCACGTTGGACAGAAAATATTAGTACGTACACACTATTTATCCAGTAAATTAAAAGGTAAGTGCAGTAAATTTGAACTTCTATACGCAGGTCCATATCGGATTCGCAGCATCCCTCACCCCAATGTTGTACATGTCGAAACTTTGAGAACTAGAAAATCGAAAGGCAATCACCATATATCAAACATTAAACCGTTTATTGAGTGAAACCACTGTATGATTCAACACACTATGATGCCATTTACTAATGCAATTATTTCACGTGACTAATTACTGATGATTATCGTATTTTTTCTTGGCAAGTGCCCGGCAAGGTAAGGTTAGCAGGTCGCTCTTCTTGTCGTTACACATCAGACCGTGCATATTTTTCCAGATGAATTTACACATTTACGACTATTTCTGCAATTCTATTTATGTGACTACTTATTGATGATTATCGTATTTTTTCTTGGCAAGTGCCCGGCAAGGTAAGGTTAGCAGGTCGCTTTTCTTGTCGTTACACATCAGACCGTGCACATTTTCCATTTTTTTGTGTATATGACGGTACTCCAGTTTTGTTTGTATGCACTATGAAATAGTTAAGATATAACACACAACAGTCGACTTTGACATTTTTTTTGCCTTATGACATCTCAACATCGTGACTGTTTCACATTTTTTTTTGCTACTGCATTGTATTATTCTGTGTACATTTTGCATCTGAACACTGTCAACGTCTTTAACATATTACATTTTCTGTCATGTTATGCTGTAGGGTTAATTATGTTACCATAAACCAGTCATTATCTAGTGGGTATATGATTTAAATGCAGGACATTAATCTTTGTTCATCAATTTCAGAAAGGAATGATGATTCTAATAAATAAATTTAACATAAATGGGAATTTCACCTACGGAATAAACGAAAGGAGATGCAATAACTTTATGAGGAAGAGTAAATGGATCAGGATTAACAAACATTAACAAGAATATACTATACTCATCGAAGAATAGCAGTCTTAACTAATTTTTTCTTTCAGAATACAAGGTGATTGATGCAGGCTGTCAGAGAGAACTACACATCTTAGTTTTAGTGATGAAATATGCTAGTGATAAGGAATAGTTGTGTAATGAGTAATGAAGTGATTTTTTGCAGATGATAATGAATACTGATGAATAATGATGAAGGATATGATGTTATGTATAATGAAGTTTTTCTTTACAGGTGATGATAATGGTGAAGTTATGATGATATGGATAATGAAGTTTTTCTTTACAGATGAGGATAATGTTGAAGTTATGTATTTATGCTATGTAGTTATTTAGGTATTTGTTGCAGTTTGCTTTGACAGCAGGTGTTACATTGCATAGTAGGATGACTGAAAGTTTTGGAAAGGACAGCTATGGAACACATTTTTATACACACTTCACTGCCTGTTAATTCGAAGTTCACTACTTTTCAGCATAGTGTGCGTTTCTTCTTTCAGGTCAATAATCCGTTTTTGTATTTTTTCCAGAAGAAGTTTTTCATGACACTTACTAAACCTGTTACTTATTATACCTGTTCTAGTACTTGCATTTTTATATTTTTTACCCATTTGTGTCTATCGTTTATAAATGTGATCACATGTACTGCCTTGTTACATAATCTTGCTACAGCTGACTCATGACGAATGACGTTACCTATCCTCACTTGCTGCAATAGGTCAAAAGCAAATAGTGTTATGTTTCAGCAATTAATTATCGATCCCAACGCAATGCATTGCTACCAAAAAAATGTATTACCAGTCCCACATAATGTCACTAGTTTATGATAATTCTGAATAATACTGATCAACTATGAATAGCATGTCACTTGAGTAATGACCTCTTAATGAGACTATATTCAAAATAATGCTTTGTCACTAGCTAATAAGGAACACTGTTTATTGTAATGATACCACTTATAATGCCTGTGATTATTAATGATTTGACTGTAATTAACTGATTTTAATAATGACTTTGTAATGGTCTGAATACTACTGAAGGAGGAACACTGTTTATTGTAATGTTACCACTTATAATGCCTGTGATTATTAATGATTTGACTGTAATTAACTGATTTTTAATAATGACTTCGTAATAATCTGAATAATACTGAATGATGATTCTATTCAATACTTGCTGGCCACTGAGTGCCAATAATTAATGTCACTCCACGAATTGTGATTAATTATGCCATTGATTAGCTCTTGTTTCCAATGTTGATACTTTGTAACCAGAAAAGACTGTGACTGTTTAATAATGCTTTGTAATTAGAAGAAGGCTAATGATTCTTAATAGATTGGAATGACAAATGATTAATTAACTGTCATTAGGATGTTTTGTAATTAGAAGGCTAATGAATCTTAATTACTGTTTAATAATGCTTTGTAATTAGGAGAAGGCTAATAATTCTTACTATATTGGAATTTCAAATGATTAATTAACGATGCCATACTTTGTTGTTGGAAATGAATGTGACTGTTTCATAATGCTTTGTAATTAGGAAAAGACTAATGATTCTTAATAGATTGGAATGACACATAATTAATTAACTATGGTACTGTTTAATAATGCTTTGTAATTAATTAAGGCTAATAATTCTTACTATATTGAAATGACAAATGATTAATTAATTAACTGTAATTAGACAAATGATTAATTAACGACAAATGATTAATTAACTGTAATTAGACAAATGATTAATTAACGACAAATGATTAATTAACTGTAATTATACAAATGATTAATTAACTGTAATTAGACAAATGATTAATTAATGACAAATGATTAATTAACTGTAATTAGGAAAAGGCTAATGATTCTTAATTATACTCTGTAACTGGAAAAGAATGCGATTATTTAATAATGCTTTGTAACTAGGAAAAGAAGATTACTGATTCTATGTAAAACAATTAATGAACATTTTTCTGTAATACTACATACATGGTACAGAAATGTTCAATAACTGGGCTATGAATGCCGCACACTACTACTGTAATTGACAATATTATGTGACTTAATGTCCTTCACCTTATGAGCTAACTACCCTGAATTACTGCAATGTCCATTTGTCCTGTTTATCCTAGTGATCATGGAGCACTATCTTTGGTTTTGCACTAATTCTACGTTGGTGTGCCTTGTAAGAGTGTGGTGTTGACACGACATGCTGTCCACCACCGTGAGCAATGAAGACGTTATTATGGTCCCACTGTTTGGTGTACCTAATGTACTGCCAAAATGAAAACATGGAACATTACTACGACAGTTCAGTGTCTCTGCTACACTGATAAATTCTGATGGGAAAAGATCTTCAAGTTGTGTCACTTGGTGTTGTACTTCTGTGGAAAGATATGGACTTTCAGAGCAGCTGTGTGCAATCTAAAGTGCTACAACCATGATGCAATCCTTCCCTTTCCTATCCTGATTCTTGTCACATAAAGAAAAAATTTTTTGGTAACATCATTTATGTTCATAGGTTATACATTTTTCGATTCGCTTAACTCCAATGCGAGTACACTTATGTCACTTGTCAACATAATATTTTTTTGCCAGTCTGTTTATTTGTTCTGAATATGCTAAAGAATTTTTTCAGTGCCTGTGCACTTTATCTGTCAAAAAATTTGTATATACTTTTTTCTGATTTGCTACTATGTTTAGTATTCACATTTTGTCTTTGTCTGATATATTTTGTACTTAGTGCGTGTGCACAACATTTACTTTATGTACTACATCTAATTATTCTTGCCAGTCTGTTCATTTGTTCTGCATATGCTAAAGAATTTTTTCAGTGCCTGTGCACTTTATTATCTGTCAAATAATTTGTATATACATTTTTCTGATTTGCTACTATGTTTTGTACTCACATTTTGTCTTTGTCTGATATATTTTGTACTTAGTGCGTGTGCACAACATTTACTTTATGTACTACATCTAATTATTCTTGCCAGTCTGTTTATTTGTTCTGCATATGCTAAAGAATTTTTTCAGTGCCTGTGCACTTTATTATCTGTCAAATAATTTGTATATACATTTTTCTGATTTGCTACTATGTTTTGTACTCACATTTTGTCTTTGTCTGATATATTTTGTACTTAGTGCGTGTGCACAACATTTAAATATTCTGTAAGTTGTAGAATTTTGTTAATTAAAAAAAAATTTTGCCGCGCTTGGCAAGTCCAAATGACTCACCATCGCTGCCAAATTTTTGCCCCCCCAGTGGAGGGTTATGAAACACGTATGTAACATAGCAGCGATGGCGAGGCATTGTAGCATCTGTGACCAGAGAGTATGCGCTTGACCGCGCGAGTGTTGCGAGCGGTTCTCAGTCAGTAGTAGTCGTTTCGAGTCTGTCAGTAGTAGTCGAGGCGAGTCGTTGCGAGTCTGTCGTTGCGAGTCTGTCAGTTCAGTCGTTGCGAGTCTGTAGCTCGGTTTAGTCGTCATGCAGAGCGGTCGGTCAGTAGTAGCAGCCCAGTGCGGTGGTGTGATGTAGGCGGTCGGCAACACTGGTCAAGATGAGGAATAAGGTATACTGTTAATTAATATAATCATTAGATAATGAAAAATTTTATTTATTGTAATTATTCTCCAACAAGTCTCCCAATAATAATTTTTTTATTTCAAAAGCATTTTCTCAAAAATTTAATTTTTTATTGAACTCAAGATTTCGTTGCACTTCCCATTTCATTCCACTTCTTTTGAAGAAAAATTCCACTAAAATCACAAAAAAAGAGAATATTATTATTTGCAATGCAGTTCCTCCAAGCGGTGCGCAACAACAAGAGCAGATATGTGACATCCATTTATTCTGAGGTAAGACTTTAATTCTGATTGTTTTACACAGGGCCAAAGACCGATATTTCGGTTTAATTGAATTTTCTTGTCACTGAATGGACTTTAATTTTTTGAAGGATTTATATTTGAGTCAGATTGCGAATTTCACATTTTTGTTGCCATTGTCAGTACATTTCATTGTGGGCAGGTTACGTATAGAGCAATGTCCGTCAGCATTTCTAATTAGTATCGTCCTTTTCTTTTAAAATTTTTGTGGGGAGGTTACACTTGGCTCCCATTTCTATTAAGTATTGCTATATTATCTTTTAAAATTGCGGTGGGGAGGTTACAACACTGATCAGCAGTTCTCCTGTATATATCATGAGAAAATCACTCACGAGGAGGTATAATTTCAAAGTTACTACTCTTTAACACACACCCAACCAATTCAGTGGTACACATAATTGAAGGTACTGCTACAATCTCTTCATAAGTGATTAATTATGTGTCCAAATTCAAGCCAAGACTGACTTCTTAGCGTACTAAATTGCATGTTTACGGTTTTCACAGCACGGCCCCCCGTGCCATCTACGGCTGTTGCTGTCTTGACGACACACCCTAAACTCTTACTCATTTAATTAAGTAACGATCTAAAACCTCTGCTTCGTAAACCTTACAAATGTCTGCTTTCAATTCGTTGGCAGTACATTTTCTGACAACTCAAGAAGAAATAAGAGGAAAAGTTAGATTATTTATATACTGAAATCGACATTATAATAAATGAACTTTGCTTCCACTTATCTAGTATTGATTGCCCATCAATTGTTATTCTCGTCATCGGCGCAGTAGTTGGGTAAATTCTGCTTACAAAAATGATGACAGGGATCCAATTAATTCCATATACATTAAAACTGAAATATCACAGGTCGTTGGTCTGTATCTTCTTCATTTTTATTCATTACATTCAGAATATTACACAACTTTCTAAACACATACATACAAGGTCATACTTACAGTTCTCCCCACCAATAACTGGCACTAAAGAGTGTCACTAAAATTATACCAATACGTTGAAAGATGCACATTTTAATAATAACAAATGAAATTTATTCACTTTACGCATCTTTTGTAATGATGTCCCATAAATGTTTCAATAATAAACAATTCAAGAACCAGTGGATAGCAAATAGGTAATCGTATTGCCACAAAGCAGCATTTTCTGCTCTCTGGCTGCGCGGAAAACATCACTCACACTCATTCCTATGTGCACGTTACTGTTAGAATAGCACTCTAAGAAGGCTCCAAAAACTACACCAAAACGTTTGGAAGAGAGGTAGACTGGAGCGTACGAAACTAGTGCAGGCAGATTTCTTTTTTTTACCTTGTGCGGAACAAATGTTCAGGTGGGCAAAAAACGGGATTTTATTTTTTTAGCCGGGACAAATGAAGGACAATTTTTTCTGATTTATTGTTCTTTATTATACTTTTACGAAGAATGTTTAATTTTTATTATCTTTCGTTTGGTTTTACATATTTAAAAAAATCAATGCATGTATAATCATAGTTGAAAATGATCATTAATTCACATTTTATGAAATTCTGGGAACATTTATTTAGTACATCAGTCCATTTTAATGCCATCTGTGAGAACAGCTGGGACTAGGGATACTAAAGATGAACAATAAGACGTGGAAACGTTAGGGATTTCGTTCTTGAAAAAAACCTTTCCATGACTTTCCTCCATTTCTCGTTCGCACCCTTATTTTTGTCATGAAGAGACCGTTCCATGGCCAGGCGTCTTTTAATTATTTGAAATTATTCGTATAAGAAGTCTATGTGCAGTTGATTGATCCTTAAAAGTTGCGCACCATTTATAAAGTGGTCATAATTTATTGGTGATGTTAGGTTTAAAAACAGCATCTTGGAATGAATTTTGTTTTCTGAGGAATCATATCGTGGTGATAGATGTCCTACAAAATTAGCGTAGAACAGTAGAAAATCTTTCCGAATAGATTCTTTTGCGTTAATGCTTAATTCACCCCTATTTTTCTTGTATTGGTCCCGAAAAAGATGTCTTTTATTCTTTGCTCTATCATTTCTTGAATCCCGTGCATTTTAGAATGCATCTGAACAACTGACAGGGAACCTGATTCAATCTTCTTCATTGTTGTTTCTACCAAAGACATTACGTTTCCAGAAACGACAAGTACGCCAAAGTTTTTTTCTGTTCTTCTTCACACGTGATTATCCATTCTAATAGACAAGGAGCTTCATTGCAGAATTCGAGAAAATGAGATTTCAGTGTAGGCCATATTTTTCATACTCTTTTCGACAGTAGGACCAAGAGATAAAAATCTAGTGGCAACATCTTTTATTATTATAGAATCTCATTCGCTTCAAATTGGAGTTGCAAGTCCGCTCTTCTTTTCGCAGATCTACTGAAGTGACTGCATATTTACCCTACCAAACTTTCTACACCGACTTCCAGTTTATCAGTACTGTATTTCGCTGCATTGTGGAGAACCTGGCAGGGTCAACCAGCTTTGGCAATTTTATCATTTTCAGCTAAAAGAAGTATATAAATGGAATGGTTTCAGCCGAAGTTTATGTTAGTGTTGTTGGCGGCGAATGTCAAATCTTCAAAGACAATCCATTCTTCTCCAATGTGTCTAATAATAACTTCGAAGCTTGGTACGCACATTCATCGTTACATTATACGGATTCCAGTTGACTGTCTACAACCCCAGTATTATCAAGAATCGTACGAAAACTGGAAACATTTCTCCATTTTTTTAAAATGATTTGCATTTGTCGTTATAGAACAGTATATATTTTTTGTTGGAAAATATTTTTAACAGATTCTTTGGCCAATGCCTCGCGCTTTTCCGTAGCTAAAACTTTGAGCGATTCTTTAATTACTGCATATATGTGGTACTAATTTGTGTGAACAATCCACACTGTTGTAACTAAGAGAATGCTTTAACATGTGATAACAAATGTGAGTTCTCCAGCTGTAATCTTGTCCAAGGCAGATGGTTCAGGCTACGAGAAATATTTGGATAGGGTACGGTACTTGATGCTCTATTGCTAACAAGAGTAATGTGAGATTTAGTAGATGCATGTTGTTTTACATCAGTAACGCCTCCACAAGCACACGAGAAATCTTTATTGCACTGGTTGCATACAATATGACTTGTACGAGTTTTACTTTATTGTCTTAACCAGAAATAACTACTTTTCCTGTTTACAACGACAGTCAAGAATGGAATTAAAAAATCCTTCCCGTATTCTTAACATGTATTGACACAGCATTTAAACAAAAGATAATGTTAAATACAAAACTATAGAAAGATAGCGAGATAGGCAATCAACAATTAGAAGAATGTACGAGGGTGGTTTGAAAAGTTCTCGGAATCACTACGAGTGGTCAGCGTTAGCGTAACGAGTTATTCATTGGACTGTTGCCAGTAAACAAGTGCCATGTCAGTGCTCTTAGAAGAGAGCTGTGGCGGTGACGTGGCTCTGTTGTTGTTCCTGCGTGGTGATTTGTGAAGATAGAAAAAATCGAGATTCGAGCATTGATTAAGTATTTCGTAAAGAAAGGTATGAAAGCAAAGGACATTCATGCCGATTTCTAGAAAACACTGACATTGCCAGGTGGACAAAAGAATTTAAATGGTCGGGAGATCTTAGATGATGATCTGCGCAGTGGTCGGCCAAGATGTGTCACTACTGCAGAAATCATTGCAAAAGTGCACAAAATGGTCATGGAGGATCGCCGATTGAAAATGCGTGAAATTGCTCACTTGCCAGATGTCATCCGAAAGGGTATATCACGTTTTACCTGAAGAATTAGAAATGAAAAAATTATCTGCAAAATGGGTGCCGTGACTCTTGACGCTGGACCAAAAACGCATGAGAATGGACATATCAGAACAATCTTAAGCCCGTTTTAGGAGAAACGAACAAGATTTTTTGGGCCGGTTTATGACCACAGATGAAACATGGGTGCACTGCTATACCCCAGAGACAAAAACAACAGTCGAAGCAGTGAAACCAAGCTGATTCTCCACCATCAAAGAAAGCAAAGACAAATCATTCGGCAGGAAAGGTCATGGCATGAGTGTTCTGGAATGTAAAGGGGATTATGTTTGTAGATTATCTCCACACTGGGCAAAAAATTACTGGAGAATACTATGCTAACCACCTGGACCAACTGCGACAAAAGACAAGCGAAAAAAGTCCAGGTTTAGCAAGGAAGAAAGTCATCTTCCATCAAGACAATGCGCACCCGCACACATGAGCCGTCGCCATGGCCAAATTACACGAACTAAGGCATGAATTGTTGCCACACCTGCCTTATTCACCTGATATGGCTCCGCCAGACTTCCATCTCTTCCCAATACCGAAAATTTTTCTTGGTGGATGAAGATTCGCTTCGAACAAAGACTTGATAGCCGGAGTTGACAACTATTTTGTAGGCCTGGAGGAAACTCATTTTAGGGATGGGATCAAGACACTGGAACGTCGGACCAAGTGCATTAATCTACAAGGAGAGTACAGTGAAAAATAAAAAAAAATTTCAATGATGTAAGTACTTTTCTTCTATTCCCTTCTGGGAACTTTTCAAACCACTCTCGTAAAAGAAACAGAGGCAAACAGAGACGTTCGGCTTCGCGCTGGAGGGTGAGAATCCGTGTATATCGGTCCCGCTCGACACTATCAGAGACTGATAGCCGAGCTAGGCGTATCTTTACCTGGTACGTGCATAGATAATACGTACTTGGCAGCTGCAGCGTGAAAGATTTCGCAATAATAATCGAACACTGTTGAAATACGGGACAGAGCCTGTCCCGACGGGGACATTTAAAATTATGCCAGAAATATGGGACGTCCCGGGAAATATGAGACGTCTGGCAACACTACACAAAACTCAAAGTATGAGTGTCGCGAAAGCCTACACACTTATCTAAGTGCCTATGTATACCTTCCCTTTAGCATACAACAACAGAGTCGCGCAGTCTTCCTAATATCGATACCTCCACATTGTTGCCGTATATTGCACGGAATCTAAGTTAATTAAGATCTATTATAATTTTAAAATTTGTAATTTTTTGGTCTGAACGCCATAAAGCCAATAACAGTCTATACCAGCAGGGAAAGACGTCTGCAGTTGTGCACTTCGCAGCTTCCGTGTCGCGCCGAAAAAGCGACTTGGAGGAGAAAGAAGGCAGAATTTGGCAACTCGAGAATATTTCAGTTGGACAATGTGAACTGAAGCACTCTCTTTTTGACATTAGAAGTAAAGATTGTAACAACAGGAGCAAAAGTGACACAGTATTAAACGAAACTTTCTCTATTTTAAAGGAGTAGAAGTCTCAACAAAAGTGGAGGAAATTAAACGGAAAAGAAAAACTTTGCATTAACGGTATGGGAGAGAATGACATGCCACTGATACCTCAAACAAAGTGGTGCTGGCAGTGAGTATATTTACGTACCAAAAGTGGCTTGGCATACGGGGCGGCGTGTCTAATCTACAGCTAAGATGGGATTCCTCAACAAACACGCCCGATAATTTAGAATGGATGAGCAACTATTTGTTTATGTACAACAAAGTTTGGTACTTTCATTATTTTCAAAGATATATCCATCAGCTCAAGTTATTTTCGAAGAAATGTCAAGCTTACCATCTTTTCCCTCCTGCTCATTCATTTTTTAAAGCTGTAATAACCGTTTTCTTTTAGTATCGTTAATTGCAGCAGCGTATAATGCAGCAACCGCAGAGAAAGCAATAACTGTTGATTTCCTTTCAGCACCTGATGTCATGATACCTTGTTTCCTCTGCGTACAGTTCTGAGATGCGTTATGTGGCGCGCTGGATCACACACGACTTTTCATGTTCGCGTAGGGGCACGCTTTCTTCCGCGTATTGATGAACTTGTTAATGGGTGCTAAAAGTTCCTTGTTGTTCACTGCATAATTCCTGTACTACATGCCCTTGTTCTCATGCCCTTCACTATGAGGGTTAAATGGTAGAGCGATAGAGGAAGAAGGGAACAAAGGAACAAGAACATGACAGATACTATCACATGAATCGAAAGTTCCGAATAGAAAGAATGACAAAAAAAAAACACGTAAGGAGTTACATAAATGTAATATGACATGTAAAGACCCTTTGGTGTTATCAAAAACTGTACTAGAACGTATGAATAAATAAAATAATAAAATAAAATCGAAGTCTAGCGATGTAGCCAACCTCTTACGATGACATGTGTGCATTAATTAGTGCTTGGACTTCGACCGAAGCATGGACACTCTGATGCGTATGTTTGAAAATGGCTTTAAAGCCGAAACGTCACTGACGGAAAAAACTGGAACACCAAAAAACAATCAACGTAGAGTTATGAAATTCCGGGAATACAGTTGTCTAGGTAACTTATGTAAGTGATTAACACTGCAAGATCACAGGTTAATGTAAGCCCGAGATAAGCCACTGCAATAGTGAAATGCTGGTACATTAATAACCGGTGTAAACCCCAGAACGTTGAATGCAAGATTGCGAACGTACATGCATTGTATCATACAGGTGCCGGACGCCAGTGTGTGGGATGGAATTCTACGCCTGCTGCACTTGGTCGGTCAACACAGGGACTGTTAATATTGGTTGTGGATGATGCTGGAGTTGTCTTCCGAAGATGTCCCATATGTGTTCGATTGGAGACAGATCTGGTGATCGAGCAGGCCAAGGAAACATGTCGATACTCTGCTGGACATGTTGGATTACAAGAGTGGTATGTGGATGAGCATTATCCTCTTGGAAAACACCCTATGGAATGCTGTCCATGAATGGCAGCATAACACATCGAATAACCAGACTGACGTAAAAATTTGTAGTCAGGGTACGTGGAGTAACTATGAGAGTGCTCCTGTTATCACACAAAACCTCCATGTGTAGGTTCCGTGTGTATAACATGCAGACAGTTTGGTTGCAGGCCGTCAACTGTTCTCCTTCTAATGCACACGAGGTTGTCGCTCGCACTAAGGCGGAAGCAGCTTCCATCAGAAAATATAATAGACCTGCAGCCTGCTTTCCAATGAGCTCTCGCTTGACACGAGTGAGGTCGAAAATGGCGGTGGTTTGAGGTCACTGGAATGCATGCTACAGGGCGTCTGGCTCGGAGCTGTCCTTGAAGTAACCGATGTGTAACAGCTGATCGAGTCACTGCGGTGGCAACTGCAGCTCAGAATTCTGCTGCAGATGCAGTACCTTGCGCCAGAGCCTTAGGCCGAAGACGGCGGTCTTCCCTTTCGGTAGTGCCACGTGGCCTTTCGGAGCTCGGTCTTCTTGCGAACGTACATTATCGTGACCACCGCTGCTGACAGTCACGCACAGTGGCTACGTTCCTACCGAGTCTTTCTGCAGTATCGCAGAAGGAACATCCAGCTTCTCGTAGCTCTGTAACATGACATTGTTCAAAATCAGTGAGTTGTTCATAACGGCGTCTTTGTCACTTTAAAGGCATTCATGACTAACAAAAACTCACCACGTTCAAAGGTAACTAACGACGTTATGTAAATCAAATCTGACTTGCATGCTCATAGTGGCGCTACTAGTTCCACTGTTATGCGACTGCCGTGAAATCTGAATAGACGTCATCTTTCAGATGAAGCGACGCACGTACCAACTTTCGTTTATGTCACACAACTCCATCTTGGCGTTGTGATTTTTTTCCTGCCTGTGTACGCAGTAATGGAAATAAGGCAGAGCTAATGGACCGTAAGGATAAAGTGAAGCAAATGGTTTTTCTTCGAATTTCGAAGCTAAAGCTTCGGAATTTATGAATAAAATGTGAAGCAAGAGCTTTTAATTGTGAGAACAAAAAGAACAATGAAAGCTTTTGCTTTCCCATTGAGCTCTTGCTTCGGTATTAGATGAACTGTAAGAGTAAAGAGAAGCTCTGACTTCATTCTGGAAGCAATTGCTTGTAAAATTTGAAGGCTGGTCAGAAGCAGGCTCACGTTTGCAGAGTGCAGATATGGCTCAACTAGAAGCACGTTTACGCCGTGAAAAATTCTACACACCACGTCGATGTCCAACTGGAGAGCATTATAAAACTCTGTATCATTTCAACGAAGAAAATTTTAAGTGGATTGCAAAGCATTTTCTGACAGTGACAGGGGAAAGAAGAGGTGGAGCACTATTGTCGGAACAGAAGATGAAGATTTTCCTTCGGTATGCAGCTGATCCCAGATTTCAGTGTGGAATAGTAGAAGAAATGGGAATTCATCAAACTACAGTTAGTAAAACAGTGGGTAGTGTTTCTAAAAAGATAATGGAATGAGCTGATTTGTGGATCAAGTTTCCGTCATCAACACATGATATTACTGTGGCTAAAAATGAGTGGCTACAAAAATGTAAATTTCCAAGTGCTATTGGTGTAATTGACTGTACACACGTGATAATTCCAAAACCTGTGCAATTTGACGACGAATATATCAACAGAAAGGGTTTTGCTAGTATAAATGTGCAGGCTACATGCAATGTGAAGTAACAGTTCACTTGTGTTGAGGCTAGCTGTCCCGGGTAAGTACATGACAATCGAATATGGAGAAATTCAAGAAATTCAAGTGTCTGGAAAGTACTGAGTGAATATAACAACACTATTCTTTTGGGTGATGAAGGGTATGGCCTAGAGCCCTGGCTGATGACCCCTTTCGTAATCCAACTGAAGAGAGTCAGAGAGTCACAAGTCATTCATTCAACAACCTTTTAAAAAAAGAAAGACTTGTGATAGAGCGTTGCTTTGGACAGCTGAAGAGGCGGTTTCCTGTTTTGCAGTATATGTGTAGAGTTGCCTTACCAAATGTTCAAAAAATAATAGCTTGCTGCTTTATACTGCATAATGTTGCGAAACATCTACAAGATGAGGATTTTGAAGACACGGCACAGGATTTACATGAAGATGGCGATAATGAGGAGGAGGAGCCTTTAACTGAAGAGGATATTCTTCGGAGAGGACGTCAAAGAAGACAAGAAATTGCTGCTATAGTACAAAATGCAGGATTTTGAATTTTTTGTTTATGAAAAGATACAAAACTACTGATCGTCTACAACAAAAGGTATAACACAGTTTACAGAACGGTATATACATTAAAATTATTTTTATTTTCCTCCTGTTGCAAATTGTTTACATTATTCATATTTGTATTAAGAAAATTCATTAACATAGCTTGTTTATCCATTTGCAGTCGAGTGAGCTTCAGTTGCTCCAGCAGCACCAGCCTATGTAATTCTGTGGTACTGAGCTTCTTCGTCTCGTCTGTTTCTGGCAATGCACCTTTCTTCAAGGGTGGTGGCCTGGCATATGGACTTGCTCTAGACGAAGAGGATGGTGGCCAGCACGAGGTGTAGCATATGTTCCTAGAAACACATATGTATACCAGAGATGTATACAACGGTAGAACTTAACGCGTGTTTGCATTTTTATGAAGATTTACTTTACAAAGACAACAGCGGAAACTTTCCTTCACAAAGGGTTACGAAATGTTGGCGTCCCAAGTTAACTCTAGCCATGGCACTTAATGAAACTGAATAGCAAACATGGCTCTTACATATCATATTACTGCTAGCACCACTAATAGTAGTAAGAGTAGTAGTAGTAGTAGTAGTAGTACTTACGATACAGTTATAAGAACATTTCGCTACTCTCGCGGAAAACAAATATCCGCTAGTATCTTTATAAGTAGCAGTAATTAATTTTGACTAACAAAAACTGGAACTGAATCTTACCAGATGACTTCGAGTGCTCTACCGACTCTACTCGCGATAGTGTAGATATGGACGGTGCAACCCCTAGTGTCACTGCCCTTGAAAGTTAACTGTTTGAAATAAAAAAAAACTCGTTTTAACATTTACAGACCTTGTGCAATTTTTTAACCGAATGAAAATAAATAAATATTAACATCACAGGAGCATATAATTTATCTTACCCGGTATCTGGCTCATTGTAGGATTCCCATCTCCATGTAGCAAGCTGTAAAACTTTTTCTCGCAAACATTTAAAACAATCGGTTTATTTTCCGTTCTGTTCTTATCCGTTTTCCTTTTTAGTCTTGTTTTCATGTTACTAACTTTCTTTAGCAATTGTTTCCTGTCAATTTTAATGCCGATATTAGTTTCGAATGAATGTATAATATTTAGGATTGCTTCTTCTTTCTTTTTGCTTCTTGAAGTTGTGTGTTCTCTAATAACTCAGGACGATTTTCTGAAGCCGTGACTAAAAACAACATCGTACTTTCTGGACATACCGAGCTTTCATCTGAATCGGACGAGGATATCTTCGACAGCGAAACGCAGTCGCACGGAAAAGGAAACAGTGATGAAGCCTGCTTTTCCTCAACAATGGTTCGCTGACAATGCGTACCAAGCAGGCGGCTAGGAGCTTTTGCTACTGTGTTAGAAGTAAAAGGTAGAGAGGAAAAGCAAAATGTTAGTCTTAAGGTCAGAAGCTAATGCTTATGCTTTTACCTTTCGCTTCCAAGCGAATGCTCTTACTTCTACCTTTTGCTCCAAACGTGTGCTTCAGTTTTATTCGTATGGCCCATTATGATAAATTTTATTAATCTGTCTTCCGTATAAAACCTAGTACTTGAAATTTAAATTATTGTTCTTTCCAGACGAACTGAGATGGATGAGAGTAACCAGTAAAAGAGTCCGTTTTTCCCTGACCTTATCCCTTGTCACAGGGTCGGCAAGTTAACCTGGATGTAACAATGTTAGTGGTAGGGGCGGGCGGATGGCCTTACTTTCGTCACCTCTTCCACCCTGTGACGGAATCTGTGTGTCTCATTTGTCTGCGTCTAATGTTACCCCTTTGTGAGAATGTAATATTTTCTAATTGTTTGTGAATCTTGTAACTGAGGTGGGACGTGGGTACTTGCATGATATTCACATAGGCAGATGTGGAAAACCGCCAGAAAACCACATTCAGGCTAGTCGACGTGAATCCGCCGTGAGGATTTAATACGGGGCTGCCACTACTGCCCCAGTAAAAGAGTAATGCAAGTAATTAGCAAAAGTAAAATCATGATCTGGTTAACTAACGCAATAGGTACACTTTACTGCTGCTGGTAAATATAATGTATCTTAAAAACAACAAAAATTAAAGTAAATATCTCGTTGTGTTTTAATACGTTTTTAAGATATAGAAACCACTGGACTCCTAGAATATCTACTCGAAGTATATTAAAAAATAAAAAGGAAACACATACACAGTTCATTAAGATGTACATAAAGACACGATTTGAAATTGAGGGGAAAGGACTGTGCATTAAAATTATTTTAAAAATTTGTAAATTACAGAAGAAATAGTCAGCTCCCGCGTATTAAGAAATTTCGATGGGAAATGCGTTTGGAATCGTCAACTGCGATTGTGATAATCGCTCAGTTTGATGTCATAGGCGCATTTCCGTCCCTTAACAACTGCAAACCCTCCGTGTTTGCTTTCCGGTAGTGCTGGCAGCGTTACGAATATTGCGGGCATATCCCCCCTTGCTTATCTTGTATCTCCCTTCCCGCATCGCCCATTGTTCTCCGCGCTTCGTGCCAGTCACCGGCCATTCGGTTTCATAGAGGGCTTCTGGCTATTGATTTTACAGTCTTTAATGCATCATCGCAATTCCGAGTACATGCCGGGGAGGGGCTATGGATATTGGATGAGGCGAAGCTTCTGGGAGAAATCAACTCGCGAAGTGTTCGCATATTGCGCTGGACTGGAGGAGCGAAGTGAAATGCGTGGCGAGCGGATTTACATCTTCCCGGCAGTCGCAGAGAATTCTGGCAGTAGGGACAACTTTGGGAGGGCGAAGCACTCCGCAACCGATGCCAGGCGGAGTATTTTATCCCTGGAACATGTCCCACTGCTTACTGGCAGATCTCTTGCGTGCATAATCTGGTTTCACTACAAACACATCGAATGGAAGGGGAGACGTCAACATTTACTTTTGAACAGGGGATAAGCTTTCAAGTTTTAAGGGATTACAGATTGCTGGGAAATCTTTGTATATCACAAACAGTTTTCCGCTGTTTGTTTTGCAGATACAAATAAAAATTACTCGCCTTGATAAACTAAATTTCAAATTTTTTCTTGACCAAACATGTTTCACCAGTTGTTCCGTGCATCTTCAGTGGTCCACAATGGATATACTAACAAAATAAACAAAATATCCTCCGTGTCTTGTTACGTTGACGTTAGACCATGGTATAATGTATGTTTCTGTGAAGTTTTCCCAAAGGTGGGAACATTATCAGAAGCTATTAGTATTTTCACAATTAAACCAGTTCAGCCTATGATGACAACTCCAGCAATAAGAGACTAAACGCTGGGCACACCAGTTTGCTTCAGCGCAGTGTTTCTCATCAATCTTCAGGCTTTAGCGACCCACTTTTCAATTAGTTTTCTTCTCCGCTCTCCGCCCCCCCCCCTCCCCTTCCTCAGACGACAGCGGTATCTGTAATAATGTATTTTCGCACTAAAGCTACAAACCTTAAAAATTATGAAGAATACGTGAATTTATTGCACTTCGTAACACTGATCCGCTGTAATGATAAAACCAGAATCGATGGCCATCTATTGCTGTCTGTCTTACAGAAGCTCGCGAAACGTTGATGGATTACCTCAGGAAGAAAAGTAGCAAGGTGGCTGCGAGGTGCTGAGGACGCATAGAGGGAATGTTTTTTCATTGACTTCCAGTGCTGACAACTCACGGGCGTGCGTGCCTCGTACCGATCAGCTACAATAGTGAAAATTACAGACGCAAGTAACATAAGTTCTTGAGCGAACATTATAGATACAGCCATCTTCAAATGTGGCACTTACCTTTAGCTGTTTATAGAACGCAATTAGTAGACACAATGTACAGATGACACAAAATTTTGACGTGACCATAGCGTCCCTGTATCATTTCTGCCTATGCAGAACCCCAAATCTTGTGCATATTTCGCCGGCCGAAGTGGCCGTGCGGTTAAAGGCGCTGCAGTCTGGAGCCGCAAGACCGCTACGGTCGCAGGTTCGAATCCTGCCTCGGGCATGGATGTTTGTGATGTCCTTAGGTTAGTTAGGTTTAACTAGTTCTAAGTTCTAGGGGACTGATGACCTCAGAAGTTAAGTCCCATAGTGCTCAGAGCCATTTGAACCATCTTGTGCATATTTCGATTGCCGGCTCCTTCCAGGCCACACCAGTTCCTGGGAAACTGATTAGAACAAAGAACACGATTTCGCAACATGTCGAGTGTCAATATTATATTTTTATTTGTATAGGGTCTGGGAATTATCATTAAAATATACAGTCGTATTTACATGCTGCCTGCTTTCACATTATTGCAGTGCACTTTCATAAGTACTATTTCCGACGAAATGTGGATGTTTCCACCAGTCCAAGTCAAAACTGACCTCTTGTAGCCAGGAGTTGAGAGTGAATGTAGCGCCATGTCGGTCAGCTCGCTGAAGCTGGCAGCATTGGGACAAAGAGCGTATTCGACATGAAGTGTTCCGAATGATGCCGACATGGGGCCGTCAGATAAGGTTTCCCCGCGCTACAGACGCATTATATCAGTGTAAATGTGAATTTTAATTTTTATTAAGTCAGAATGTATTTTTTCTGTGCTTTCCTTCCAGTAAATTAATAAAAACCCATGCCCATCATTTAGTGTTATCAAGCTCCTCTAGGGGAGCGCCACAAATGTTGATAATTAATCGCTGTCTGAGCGTTTATACCACGGCCTAATGTCAATACAAAAATATTCACCAACGACGTAAATGTCGACCGTGAAACCCTTCTTTGTATGAATATTAAAATAATGGTTACTTACTATAAATGTTTTCCTCTCCGGGAGACACTGCCTCCGTGCAGACGGAGAGATCTAAATGTTCGTATAACACTAAGAGCTATAGAATGAGATTTTCAATCTGCAGCGGAGTGTGCGCTGATATGAAACTTCCTGGCAGATTAAAACTGTGTGCCGGACCGAGACTCGAACTCGGGACCTTTGCCTTCCGCGGGCAAGTGCTCTACCAACTGAGATACCCGAGCACGACTCACACCCCCTCCTCACAGTTTTACTTCTGCCAGTACCTGGTCTTCTAACTTCCAAACTTTACAGAAGCTCACCTGCGAACCTTGCAGACGAGGTACTGGCAGAAGTAAAGCTATGAGGACGGGGCGTGAGTCGTGCTCGGGTAGCTCAGATGGTAGAGCACTTGCCCGAGAAGGCAATGGTCCCGAGTTCGAGTCTCGGTCCGCCACACAGTTTTAATCTGCCAGGAAGTTTCACTAAGAGCTATGTTGGCAGTAGTGCAGCTGCTGCTGGCAGCGTCTCCCAAGCAGGACAGGGCTTATCTGTTAATCGATAAAACAGACGAAGTGTGTCTTACACCCAGTCCCTATCCTTTGTCCTTTCACATGTTTAAAGGAAACGGTAGATGAATCGCGGAATCTGCAAAGCAAATCGTCAAGCCAGGCAGACAAGAGAAAAATTGGAGATGGAGTCCATGAGAACCTTCTGTAGATCGGCATAGAGCGTGACTGGCGGCAGAAAGCTGGATGTAGAACCCAGTGGAAGTGGATCCCTGTAGTCGCACGCGCTCCACTGGGCCTGATTGCTTGGAGTAAGTAAGTAGCACTATAAATACTCTGCTTCCAGCTATTTAGCTTGAAAACGTACTGTTGCATAGTAGCAGTTCTATGTTTGCTGACTATTTATACATCATTTCTACGTGTATAGGCCGAACACGTACTTTTAGTTCTCCTACTTCTATATGTGTCTGTTGGCTCATTTGTTAGCCATACTCGATTTAATCATGAGACTTCCTTCCATGAAAGTTTCCACTGTATGTAAATTGAAGGCGGAGAGGGGAAGAAAGGAAAGAAGGGAGATCACTGCTGTCAGCTGCATCAGGATATCACGCGTGATCAGCGGCGACGAGTGAAGATATGTACCAGACCGGGATTTGAACCCGGTATCTCCTGCCTACATGGTAGGTGCGGTAACCACTACGCCATCCGGCATACGGTATCGCAACTGCGCGGATTATCTCGGTATGCCTCCATTTCCATTGAGTGCCACCTACCTGCAGTCCCTGTCAATTTCCTCTGTGTTCGCTTTCTGTGATTCCCACTGAAGATAGTGGATGAATTCAGTGCCCAGCTAGGCCTATCAAATTATATCAATGCGCGGTGTCTGTTCTTTGGGCACCACGCGTTCATATAGTTTCCGCTGTACTGTAACATTGCTTCGAAGGAAATAGAGGGATCATGGGAAGCTGTGAACTGTAGAGGGTAGCAGTTCAGTGGGATGGGGATGTTAAGGTGGGAAGACGTGGTATGCTTGTGGGGGCACTCTTGTGATTTGCGAGTGCATTTGTGCTAATACACTGTATTTTACTTTTACCTTTAATTTACGGTAGGTCGTGTTGTTGTTCTGTTTGTTTTTTACAGAGTGTTTTGTGATTTCTTCATTCCCCTTTGTGTGAAATAATCGTAGAGAGTAAGTGTGCCCTCTGAATTGCAACATCCGAGTGCCATTTTTTTCTGCAAGGTAAACAGCTTTGAACTTGCAACTGAAAAAGAATGAGTGCAGACACGAACAATGTATCCAATTCAGTGCTGTTTGTTCCAAAGATCCACCTCCGTCGGCTGTAGTCCGTATGGGACATGTCGTACTGGCTGACTACTGTTCCATTTTCTGGATTGGGCTTCACTATACGACAACTATGGCGTGGCACGTAGCCAGTAGATGGCACTTTCGCCTTCAGAGCCGGTAGAGACTGGCAGTAAAGCCAGCACCTTACCTAACCTAACAGAAGATAAAATTTTTCCTTCATACAGCTCCACAATTGGCATCACGGAGATTGTTGGACTCCATTAACTTCTCACACGAAGGAAAAAACGATTGTTAGCACCAGGAATAGAGCCAGAGGTCTCTGACATACAGCCAGTCCTTGCACAGCAACAGACCAGAACATCTTATTAACATTAATATATTCACAGTGATAGTAGCCGACCATGGTGGCCGAGCGGTTCTAGGCGCTTCAGTCACGAACCGCGCGACCTCTACGGTCGCAGGTTCGAATCCTGCCTTGGGCATGGATGTGTGTGATGTCCTTAGGTTAGTTAGTTTTAAGTAGGTCTAAGTTCTAGGCGACTTATGACCTAAGATGTTAAGTCCCATAGTGATCAGAGCCATTTTGAACAGTTATAGTATTACCAATATTAATATACTCACAGTAGTACGAGTGTAACAAACTACAATTATTTGTATAACTTTTGGATCTTTAGAGCCAAACAAACCACTGAAATTCTTATTATTGCGTTCACACTGTTTGCGAAGCAACCCGAGATTTTTCTGCTATATTGGAATTTTCTTCTTACAAAATAAGAGGGAGAACAATAGTTGATACTGATGTGTGACAACAATAAAACCAAAAGTAGATAATGTGAAAGAAGTTCTTGTTTTGTTCCCTATTACGCGTTTGGAGTTTCCATGTTACTCTTATTTCTTGACGTACGTAATTTTCGCTACTACGCATCGTACACAGGCTATTCCGTCTATAATTTGAACATCTCTTGCATATTGCTGAATGATAATGTTGTTCAATAATGGATGATTTGAATGTATCTTGTTCAGTTTTATATTTGAATTAAATGAAAGGAACGATTCAGAAGTTCACACTGTAATAAACATATTGTTATTACAACACGTGGGAAGTCAGCATTCGTCTACTCACAGGTTTCACAAGTTATTACCATACTGGGGATCAGATGCTGCTGAACCCCTCCCCTCCCCCCACCCCCCTCTCTCCAGAAGAAAAAAATATCTAACGCCTTTAGGAAATTTATGCCTGTGGCGCAAGAAGTAATGTATCCGTTACAAGTGCTGTCGACATCATTCTTCTTTCTTATTCACTTTTCCCTATGAAAAGATGAATATAAAAACAGAATAAATTGGAACCTTAAATTAGAGAGCTGTTCCACTCGAACTGCGGATTCTACATAGTGCTCTTTCTACGTAACTAACGTATTCCAAGTGCTGCAGTTGTTTGTTTCTTAGTTTAGTTACTTAAATACTGAATATTGCAAAGTTATGTCAACCATATTTTTGCCTCATTGTTCCAATCACTGTACCCGATTTCGAGCGTCAGATGTTTCTCTAATCTGTTTCATTTCATTAGTTTTAGATGAAACACTTGACGTTTTTTCTTCTTTTAATGTTAGTATATCTTGTATGCAATGGCCGAAATAGTGTGTGCGGTGCTGTTGTACACGATTGTCGTGGTCGTAATACCTCCTCCGTGGCATAATCTTTTGCAGGTAGAAATAATGCAAGTCTTGGTTCACTTTTGGATGCTGTTCATTTAACGTGACTCTAAGTCGGATTTGCGGCAATAATTTTCGCATTTAATTTTCACATCAATTTTTGCAATATAAATTTTGATTTTTCGAGATTTACTGAACGTCAGCACCGTTGCTTACGTAGTTATTATTGACAAGGTCGCTTCATGACTCTAGTATTTCCAAGAAATAACGACATAATCGTTGGACAGCGAAAGTTAATCGGGAACACGCGAATCATGGCGTCAACCTGAGGAAATGACAAATTATTCCTTTGTGTATGATGTAAAGATACGCATTTTGTGATGTGATATGCTATTAATGATGCCTAACTAATAACATTTCGTTGTAGTTGTATTTACTATTATTCAGAATTTGCTAATGTTACAGTGTACATTTTGTTTGTTGGTAGCACAACAACGAAAAGAAAACAACATTTTTACAACAAGCGCTTGTCATGCCACGATTTTAGTGGTACTCTTTCTCACATCGTTGAAAGTTTTCATTTAGGTGTTCATAAAATTTTAACGTAAAGTATCTGCTAAGTAATTATTACTATATGCTTTAACTCCGCTTTATAAAATTTATAAGGTAAAATTACTTCCCTACTTTATAAGTCATCATTACTGTGGAACCGACAGGCGGTTAGAAAATTTATTGCGATCAGAGGTACAAAAGTGCGCAGTAGGTGAAAAAGGTTGACTACTCCTTATTTAGTACATAAAACACGGCGTCTCATGAATAATTAATGCTGCATTTTAGCATATGGGTTATCGTTAAGTGCTAGGAAAACTTATGTGGTTTAATCTTCACCGAGCTCCAATCTTTTCCAGTTATCGCTTCCTCCACCTGTGGTAGTGATCATTAATGTGAAAAAAATGATTTGCGACTTATTAACTATGTCTGTTATAATAAACACATTTTACAGATAACAGATTTTTTTATTTTCGGACTGGTTCTTCTCATTGCTTTTTTTCGCATTCAAACAGCAAATTATTGGTTATGGATAATGAAGTCCAAGGAACATTCATTGTAGGATAAGAATTTCGCTAGTGTGCATAATGTGGGTGGAAAGTGTAGATGTTTCCGTTCCGAAAATCACTTATTATGAAACTGTTCTTCCGGTGTTTTACGTCGCTTCAGAGCCTGTGGTACACACATAAAAAAGTTTTGCATCACCCCGGTTCCCAGAACTCCTGAAGATAGCCGTAGACTGTGGATATTGTATCACAGACACAGCCCCTTTGACTGTTCAGAGATGTTAACAACCATGCATGAGCAGCGCCGATTAGACGGAGAGGGTACGACGGCCGATCAGTTCCAGTCTTTCCATCAGGATGGAAGTGCACGGCTCGTGTTGTCTGTAGAACACCATGCCTAGACGGTCAATACCGCGGTTCGATCGCGTCCGCATTGTTACTTTGTCACAGGAAGGGCTCTCAACAAGGGAAGTGTCCAGGCGTCTCGGAGTGAACGATAGCGATGTTGTTCGCAAATGGAGGAGATTCAGAGAGACAGGAGCTGTCAATCACATGCCTCGCTCAGGCCGCTCAAGGGCTACTACTGCAGTGGATGACCGCTACCTACGGATTATGGCTCTGAGGAACCCTGACAGCAACGCCACCATTTTGAATAATGCTTTTCGTGCAGCCACAGGACGTCGTGTTACGACTCAAACTGTGCACAATGGGCTGCATGATGCGCAACTTCACTCCCGACGTCCATGGCGAGGTCCATCTTTGCAACCACGACACCATGCAGCGCGGTACAGATGGGCCCAACCACATGCAGAAAGGATCGCTCAGGTTTGGTATCACGTTCTCTTCACCGATGAGTGTCGCATATGCCTTCAACCAGACAATCATCGGAGACGTGTTTGGAGGCAACCCGGTCGGGCTCAACGCCTTAGACACACTGTCCAGCGAATTCAGCATGGTGGAGGTTCCCCGCTGTTTTGGGGTGGCATTATGTGGGGCCGACTTACGCCGCTCGTGGTCATGGAAGGCGCCGTAACGGCTGTACGATACGTGAATGCCATCCTCCGACTGACCAATAGGCAACCATATCGGCAGCATATTGGCGAGGCGTTCGTCTTCATGGACGACAATTCGCGCCCCCATCGTGTACATCTTGTGAATGACTTCCTTCAGGATAACGACATCACTCGACTAGAGCGGCCAGCATGTTCTCCAGACACGAACCCTATCGAACATGCCTGGGGTAGATAGAAAAGGGCTGTTTATGGACGACGTGACCCACCAATCACTTTGAGGGATCTACGCGGAATCGCCGTTGAGGAGTGGGACAATCTGGACCAACAGTGCCTTGATGAACTTGTGGATAGTACGCCACGATGAATACAGGCATGCATCATTGCAACAGGGCGTGCTACCGCGTATTAGAGGTACCTGTGTGTACAGCAATCTGGACCACCACCTCTGAAGGTCTCGCTGTGTGGTGGTACAGCCTGCAAAGTGCAGTTTTCATTAGCAATAAAAATGGCGGAAATGATGTTTATGTTGATTTCTATACCAATTTTCTGTACAGGTTCCGCAACTTTCGGAACCGAGGAGATGCAAAACTTTTTGTTGTGTGTATTTCCAGAATTTCAAGAAACTGTAATGAATGGCAGGTATTCCACTATTCTCGGTGTTCGTGAGATATATACACTGTTTCAAACCAGATTGTTCAGTATATTCCACATTAAATGGATTGCCTTCAAGGAATGATATTTGCTTCTCCACATACCAGATGACAAGCTAGACGTGCTTCTTTCGTGTCATTCGTCAAATTTATCTTTTCTTGTAGTACATACACTCCTGGAAATTGAAATAAGAACACCGTGAATTCATTGTCCCAGGAAGGGGTAACTTTATTGACACATTCCTGGGGTCAGATACATCACATGATCACACTGACAGAACCACAGGCACATAGACACAGGCAACAGAGCATGCACAATGTCGGCACTAGTACAGTGTATATCCACCTTTCGCAGCAATGCAGGCTGCTATTCTCCCATGGAGACGATCGTAGAGATGCTGGATGTAGTCCTGTGGAACGGCTTGCCATGCCATTCCCACCTGGCGCCTCAGTTGGACCAGCGTTCGTGCTGGACGTGCAGACCGCGTGAGACGACGCTTCATCCAGTCCCAAACATGCTCAATGGGGGACAGATCCGGAGATCTTGCTGGCCAGGGTAGTTGACTTACACCTTCTAGAGCACGTTGGGTGGCACGGGAAGCATGCGGACGTGCATTGTCCTGTTGGAACAGCAAGTTCCCTTGCCGGTCTAGGAATGGTAGAACGATGGGTTCGACGACGGTTTGGATGTACCGTGCACTACTCAGTGTCCCCTCGACGATCACCAGTGGTGTACGGCCAGTGTAGGAGATCGCTCACCACACCATGATGCCGGGTGTTGGCCCTGTGTGCCTCGGTCGTATGCAGTCCTGATTGTGGCGCTCACCTGCACGGCGCCAAACACGCATACGACCATCATTGGCACCAAGGCAGAAGCGACTCTCATCGCTGAAGACGACACGTCTCCATTCGTCCCTCCATTCACGCCTGTCGCGACACCACTGGAGGCGGGCTGCACGATGTTGGGGCGTGAGCGGAAGACGGCCTAACGGTGTGCGGGACCGTAGCCCAGCTTCATGGAGACGGTTGCGAATGGTCCTCGCCGATACCCCAGGAGCAACAGTGTCCCTAATTTGCTGGGAAGTGGCGGTGCGGTCCCCTACGGCACTGCGTAGGATCTTATGGTCTTGGCGTGCATCCGTGCGTCGCTTCGGTCCGGTCCCAGGTCGACGGGCACGTGCACCTTCCGCCGACCACTGGCGACAACATCGATGTACTGTGGAGACCTCACGCCCCACGTGTTGAGCAATTCGGCGGTACGTCCACCCGGCCTCCCGCATGCCCACTATACGCCCTCGCTCAAAGTCCGTCAACTGCACATACGGTTCACGTCCACGCTGTCGCGGCATGCTACCAGTGTTAAAGACTGCGATGGAGCTCCGTATGCCACGGCAAACTGGCTGACACTGACGGCGGCGGTGTACAAATGCTGCGCAGCTAGCGCCATTCGACGGCCAACACCGCGGTTCCTGGTGTGTCCGCTGTGCCGTGCGTGTGATCATTGCTTGTACAGCCCTCTCGCAGTGTCCGGAGCAAGTATGGTGGGTCTGACACACCGGTGTCAATGTGTTCTTTTTTCCATTTCCAGGAGTGTATATCTAAGTCAGAATAACAAAATGGTCGATACTTCGTGCATGACAGGTGGGACGTCGTCTGCTCGGTGTAGCGCTTAAGCGCGTTATGGCTCCTGTAGTAGAAGCGATGCATTTCCGTGCCGAGTCCTCCTTCAACGTACAATAACAGTTCGCTTTGGAGGATCATGATAGTCTTATTGGTTTCCAAAGCATTATCATACTTACTTTCGCACATTCTGTGAAAGAAACACACCGCAACGAGAAACAAAGCGCGAAAGAACAAGTCGTAAATTGCAACTGTTTTCCGCAGCTGACTGATAAGCGGCATCTGAGGTGGCGTAGCCTCGTGGCTGTGCGTTGGACAGAAGACCTCACCAGACCCGTGCTCTGAGGAGTGGCTGCTTTGGTAGTCTCCCTGTAAACGGAGTTACACTCTACCAAAACTGTGGATCGGTAGTTTTGGTATACTAAATATATGACGTAGCAGATGGTAGGATTACCGGTAGTATTGGCAGCATTGGTAGGGAAAGAAGCATAAATGAATGTACAAACAATCCTGTTGGACGAACATCCGCAACTGAGCAGTGTAGCAGAGGTTGCAAACACCGCTTCGGTTGTAAATTACTTTATTTTCACACGACCGGTTTCGGACTGTTATAAGCCCATCCTCAGGTGTCGTAGCTGTGCTGTGGTCCCCGAGTGCCTATAGGCAGCACACCGCGCCTGGTACTCGCGGCGCTAGGGCAGGTTATAAGCCCATCCTCAGGTGTCGTAGCTGTGCTGTGGTTCCCGAGTGCCTATAGGCAGCACACCGCGCCTGGTACACGCGGCGCTAGGGGACCACAGCACAGCTACGACACCTGAGGATGGGCTTATAACAGTCCGAAACCGGTCGTGCGAAAATAAAGTAATTTACAACGGAAGCGGTAATTTCAAACTCTGCGATAAATGAATGTGAGAAACTGGGAGCCGACGACTTCTTTTATTTATATATTTGTTTGGTTGTTTGTTTTGCACGTAAGTAGACCTCACATCTTTCAGTGTTAGTCCACTGTGTATTTTGTATTCTTATAGTAAGTTTATAAGTAATAAAAACTAGTTAATTGCGTAGGTTCTGCTCTATTATGTAAGCATAGCAATTACTTTTCATGCACGTCCTGTTTACGTGCACAAACGTAAAAATATATATGCTATTATTGTTGTTAGTTTGTACTCCATAGAATGTAGTTCCTCATGATCAAAGGCAAGAGTTTGCTCTTATTATTGATAAATTCGACGGCCACGGTGGCCGAGCGGTTCTAGGCGCTTCAGTACGGAACCGCGCGACTACTACGGTCACAGGTTCGAATCCTGCCTCGGGCATGGATGTGTGTGATCTCCTTAGGTTAGTTAGGTTTAAGTAGTTCTAAGTTCTATGGGACTGATGCCCTCAGATGTTAAGCGCCATAGTGCTCAGAGCCATTTGAACCATTTTTGATAAATGCGAAAGTTGTTTGTGAATAACAGAAACATGTTTTATAGAAGATCGACGAGGTATTGAGGTAGTGTCTGATATATTTATAGAAGTTCGATGAGGTAGTGAAGTGGTGTGTGATATATTTTTGGTTTGCGTTTTTATTTTAAATTTTACCTTTTTGTTGAGGAAATTGCGTTTTCTAGCGCTATAGGATAAATTTGTATTGTTTTCTTTACTTTTGCATCAACATACCACTGTTTCACGTTACAAATCAATAGATTTCGAATAAAACCTGAGTTAGAAATGGACCCTTCCATTTTTGCTACATATACTCTTTGTTTTTATATAACAGTCAGGAGGATGATAAAGTAGAACAAAAATGTTCCTGAAGTTCTGCGACCCTTTATATTGAGCTGGCAAAAGTCATGGGACACCTTCTAAAATCGTGTCGGAAGCTCTTTCGCCCGGTTTAGTGCAGCAGCCCAACGTGGTATGGACTCAACAAGTCGTTGGAAGTCCCATGCAGAAATATTGAGCCATCCCTCCTTTATAGCCGTCCATAAATACGGAAGTGTTTCCGGTGAGCGATTTTGTGTACGATCTTATGTGCCATAAATGTTCGATGGGATTCATGTCGAGCGATTTGGATGGTCAGATTATTAGCTCGAATCATGCAGAATGTTCTTCAAACCAATCTGCAAACAACTGTGGTCCGGTGATGTGGAGCATTGTCATCCATTAAAATCCCATCGTTGTTTGGGAACGTGAAGTCCATGAATGGTTGCAAATGTTCTCCAAGTAGCCGAACATAACGAGAGGACCCAGTACTTTCCATCTAAACACAGCCCGCACCATTATGGAGCCATCATCAGCTTGCACAGTGCCTTCTTGACAACTTGGGTCCATGGCTTCGTGGGGTCTGCGCCACACTCGAAACCTACCAACTGAAATCGGGACTTACCAGAACAGACCACGGATTCCAATCGTCCACAGTGCAACCGATATGATCGCGAGCACAGGAGACGCGCTGCAGACTATGTCGTGCTGTTAGCGAAGTCTGCCGTCGGGGAAAAAGGGTTCAAATGGCTCTGAGCACTATGGATCTTAACATCTGAGGTCATCAGTCCCTTAGAACTTACAACTAGTTAAACCTAACTAACCTAATCACATCACACACATCCATGCCCGAGGCAGGATTCGGATCTGCGACCGTAGTGCCGCGTGTTTCCAGACTGAAGCGCCTAGAACCTCTCGGTCACACCGGCCGGCCGCTGCCGCAGCCCATTAACGCCCAAATGCGCCTCATTGTCCTAACGGATTCGTTCGTCATACGTCCACATTGATGTCTGCGATTATTTCGCGTAGTGTTACTTGTCTACTAACACTGATACTTCTAAGCAAACGCCGCTATTCTTGGTCGTTAAGCGAAGGCCATCCGTCACTGCGTTGACGGTGGTGAGAGATTATGCCTGAAATTTGGCATTCTAGGCACGCTCTTTATACTGTGGATCTCGGATATTGAGTTTCCTAACAATTGCTGAAATGGAATGTCCCACTCGTCTAGCTCCAACTACCATTCCGCGTTCAGTCTCTTTATTCCCATTGTGCGCCCGCAATCACGTCGGAAACCTTTTCACATTGAGACTGTTTGCCGATGATACTGTCATTTACCGTCTTGTAAAGTCATCAGATGACGAAAATGAATTTGCACAATGATCTAGATACAATATCTGTATAGTGTGAAAAGTGGCAAATTACCCTGAATTTAAAAAAAAATGTGAAGTTATTCATATGAGTACTGAACGAAATCCACCAAATTTCGATTACGCGATAAGTCACACAAATCTGAAGGCGGTAAATTCAACTAAATACTTAGGGATTACAATTACAAGTAACCTAAATTGCAACGATCGCATATATGGTGTTGTAGGTAAAGCAAACCAAAGTCAGCGATTCATTGGCAGAACACTTAAAAGGTGCAACGGGTCTATTAAAGAGACTGCTTATATCACGCTTTTCCGCCCTATTCTGAAGTATTGCTGTGCTATGTGGCTTCCGCATCACGTGGGACTGACGGATGATATTGAAAAAGTACAAAGAAGGACAGCTCGTTTTGTATTATCGCGAAATAGGCGAGATAGTGCCACAGACATGATACGTGAATAGGAGCTGCAATCATTAAAACAAAGGCGTTTTTCATTGCGACGGGATATTCTCATGAAATTTCAATCGCGTTTTCTCCTCCAACTACGAAAACATTCTGTTGGCACCCACCTACATAGGGAGAAATTATCATCACGGTAAAATAAGAGAAGTCAGGGCTCGTACAGTAAAATTTAAGTGCTCGTTTTTCTCGCGCGCCGTTCGAGAGTGGAACGGTAGAGAGACAGCTTGAAGGTGGTTAATAGAACTCTCTGCCAGACACTTTATTGTGAATAGCAGAGTAATCACGTAGAGGTGAATTTTGAAATTCGTGGTAAGTTCTAAGGGACCAAACAGCTGAGGTCATCGGTCCCTAAGCTTACACGCTACTTAATCTAACTTAAACTAACTTACGCTAAGGACAACACACCCATCCGTGCCCAAGGGAGGACTCGAACCTCCGACCAGAGCACGTAGATGTAGATGACATGAATCACCTGAGGACAAATGACAGTTCCGCCAGTGCACAACCCTTATATACCTTGCGTATGCGATACTACCGTCACCTGTATATGTGCATATCGCTATGCCATGACTTTTGTCACCTCAGTGTATATATCCTCATTCTGTTCCTAGACGATCACCGCTTCCGGTTTTTAGTGATCACTTGCGTGAAGAAAGCATTTGCTATGGGCTAACACGCGATAGGTATGCGATACACCTGACGTAGAGGTAACGCTGGTACGACTTTAAACGGCGAAAGCTACTAGGAAAACTGCCGTAGTCTACAGCAGCCTACGGTACTTTTACAACTCTATCCGTAGGTCACTCTGCGTCAGTCATTTATTATTCTGATCTAGGGAGAGTGTGTATGAAATCTTATTGGACTTAACTGCTAAGGTCATCAGTCCCTAAGCTTACACACTACTTAACCTAAATTATCCTAAGGACAAACACACACACCCATGCCTGGGGAGGACTCGAACCTCCGCCGGAACTGATCTAGGGAGAGGTGAGTGCATTTTACATTACGACGCCACCTAACAATGGATCTAGCGCGCTGTTTGCAGGAAGAGCATGGCGGCGGCCAGAGGATTGGCTAGTCTGTCTTTACAGGCAGTCTGCTACAGTCTGCTACCCCTTAGAGGTTAACTGACGCCTGTGGCGAGTCGACAGAGTTATAAAACGTACAATGGGGATAAATGTTACGAAAGAAAGAAGTGACTTGTCGAGGAAGGCATGTGGCTAGTTTATGTCTTCGGAATGCAAGAACGAACCGGAGGTGTAGAGGCGGTCCAAACTGCCTCCGCCTCCGCAGCAGCCGCCTCCGGGTACTGGCGGCGCTAATGCGACAGACGGCGGCGCGGTGCGGCGGTATTGCGTTTGCCGCCCCCGCGACAAGTGAGTGTCACCACGCCACACCACAGCACACACGCGGCGAGGCGCATTCCCACGGGATATTGCATATTGATCGCATTCCACGCGGCGCCGCCCTGCCCCCTTCCCTCGCCTAGCGTTTCCCCGGGCAAACTTGGGCCTCGCAGTGCGGGTCGTGGCGACAGCTGCGGCTGTGCGGTCGAGTGGCTCAGCGTTTACGCCGCCGCCGCCCACCACCGCTACCACCACCACCACCACCACCAACAGCCGGCGCTACAGGCCGAGCCGCGATGAGCGCTCTGTTGTCTCACTGCCGCGGGAGAGACTTCATAACGCTCCGAAAAGGACAAAGCTGTCACTAGCCAAAGGTTCTTTTCATTACCTCCGTGATTTACCAGAGTCGGCGAAAGAAGACCTCTGACAGCTGAAGTGGGCTTGGTGCGGCTTCTTCGCACGTCTACCTCATCAATCACGTAACGCGACTTCGTATCCGCCTCTATGGCAACGCCTCAGTGTTGTTATACACGACCAATGTTTTCGCCCGCTGTGGTTCGCAGTTGAAAGTTGCATGGGGGCTTAATTAAAAATATTAATGAATAAATGCAATAACCTTAGTAGCTGTGTGACCGGTTACAAAGTCTCGTAACCGGTTGGCCCTGACTAGTATTAGCGCGCAATCTGACTGCATAAAATAAAAATAAAGAGTGACAAGGAATTTCCATTAACACAGTTGATTAATTAAGCCACCTGCAACTATAAAAGCTACGAAACAACAAAGCACAAGTGTAACTGTTCTGTGTGTGGTAGTGTAACTCAACGTACATGTATCTGGCACGGTTCTTTCTCAATACGACAAAATATTTTAAACACCATTTACAATGAACTAATTGAAAAACCAGAAATACTATAATTGCACATAGAAACCAGAATTACAAGTCTAATAAATGAACACGAGCCAGATGCTTTGTTGACTGTACCTGTGACCAAGAGGCATTGTCATTAAGGAAAACTGTTATACCTTTTTACCTCATTATATATTGACGAAAATTTTCCATTACACCAGCATCATAAATCAAAAGCCCATCTCCTTTCTCAAATACACAGTGACAATTGCAACTTCTTCCATCTATACATTACACCAACCGAACAGCATCTACTCTTTTGCCCAACAGAACAACAACCTCCCTCGACATCCTCTGAACTACTACTGCACCAGTGGAAGCGGCGAAATAATAATCCTTGGCGCGGTCTCTGGCGCTTCCAAAGTTCGTAACAACGTTGTCAGCTGTCAGGAAGTTTATTTCGTCGACTCTACGTCTGGCACGGATGATTAATTGCAATTAGTCGATCAATTGTAATTATCCCGCTAATCTATTATAGGTATACAGATATTTCTTTTTCTTCGATTACTTTTACATACTCGATTTTTCTTACGACTGATGATTTCAGTTTATGTCTTATTTGTTTTAAAGCCTGTTCATGGTTACGGAAGGCCGTATGCGAAATCGCAGTACTTTGAAAAAACGTTGCAAAATCCAAAATTTTCAAAACAATGTAGCTAAATTGACACAGTTGTTAAGAAATAGTGTACGCATACACAGATAATTCATCATGCTGATTGAAATTATACGTTTTCAATTATAAAAACTGAATTTTTTTCGACAAGGTGAGCAGAAATTTTCCTTTTTGTAAAAACGTGTCAGAACGAAATTAACGCAGTTTTGTACAAAGTTTCAATGCCGTTATTACAGATTTCCGTGAAATAGAATTTTGATGTCTTCTTTTGCTGGATTTTTATGTATCTCCAAACAGCTGTAGTAAAAATGCACGAGATTTTACGGCTTTTCTCTTACAGAAATGTCTTACTATTGTGTTAAATGGAAATTCCTTCCACAGAATGTTCCAATATAGTACTGACTGCTTGCATGGCAAAATTAAGTACTCTGAAGTATGTGGTTTGTGAGGAAAAGATACATAAAGTTTCCAAAACGTAAATTACGGAAAACCTGAATCAGGTATATGAGTGTTTGTACTTAGTCTTATCTTATCTGGGCGATTTAGTGCAAATCATATGCATACTTATCTTCATACTCAAGCAGTGTTTTCTTTGCTTGTCTTTGGATAATCTGATTTTCAAACTGAGTAGCAATAATATCAGCTGCGTCAATTGTCCTGTTATCGATTTCCTTCAATATCGACAGCTTGAAAGCTCCTGTATCAAATCCTAGCCTCTGTAGTGTTCGTAGTCTGCCAGGGTTACAACAGTTAAAGACTTAACGAGTATCAAATGCTGCAGTTTCAACACCAGTCATGGAAACAACTGTTGCCTCGGGTATCGTAAAAGTTAATCCTTTGCAACCGCTTCCAAACCAACACCGTAAACCAAAGAACACAAAATCACTGACAGTGATGCTATTCCACGGCCTTCTTGATGTACTACACAAACAGTTCCTGCATTGTGATTACATAAACTGGAAGAAAGCGCAACAGGAATAAATAATAGGACGAAATACAGAACAAGAAAGGGCGTGGCTCCGTTCAAACTTTCCAAATTGTTATGTTTATCACACTCAGGAGCGAAACTGGAATGTAATAGTCAAGTATTGAAATTTCAGTATCATGTACCCGGAACGGGCTATCTACAGTTTTATTATGGAAAGAAGTCTGAATGCCCCCTAGTTTTTTTTTTTTCACCGTGTAACATCAACAAAGCCAGCCGCGGTGGCTGAGCGTTCGAGGCGCTTAGTCCGGAACCGCGCGACTGCTACGGTCGCGGGTTCGAATCCTGCCTCGGGCATAGATGTGTGTGATGTCCTTAGGTTAGTTAGGTTTAAGTAGTTCTAAGTTCTAGGGGACTGATGACCTCAGATGTTAAATCCCATAGTGCTCAGAGCTATTTGAACCATCTTTGAACATCGACAAAGCAAAATTTGTTTACGATTGCCGCCAACTTCACCGATCTAACAGTACTGTGGTTCAAAAATGGTTCAAATGGCTCCGAGCGCTATGGGTGTTAACATCTGAGGTCATCAGTCCCCTAGAACTTAGAACTACTTAAACCTAACTAACCTGAGGACAACACACACATCCATGCCCGAGCGACCGTAGCGGTAGCGCGGTTCCAGACTGTAGCGCCTAGAACCGCACGGCCACTCCGGCCGGCCAGTACTGTGGTGAAGTCCTGTGCTGTGTGTATCTATTCAAAAATAAACAACGTAACAAATGTGTCGGGACAAAAACATAGCTATGATGTGCTTTCACTGACCTTGTAATTTATACCCTAGCTGCTGCTCGGTACAAGATGTGCGAACCCGCGAGTTGTCAGCACTGGACGGAAATTACTAAAAACTCCCCCTCTGACGTTCCCCCAGGACACGACGGTAGGGTCATTCTTCCTGTGGTCCACGACTGCGTATGACCCAGACGTCGCCTTATTGTTGTGCCCACTTTCCAAGTTATTGCATGTAGATACGCGTTAAGTTAAAATCATGCCACCAAAGAGATCAAGTGTGGTATGGAAATATTTTGAGAAAGGTTGCATAAATTAGTGTACCTTAATTCACGATACTAATCAGCTTTATTAGCAAATGTTAAATAGATCGTATTTCTGCTAAAAATAAATAAGCATAATTACATATTTCATAAATCTTAGCAACAATTGTTATATGGGATAGAACGCTATTTTTTTTTGTGAGAAGAAACCTAAAAAAAAAACGATCATGGGCTTCCAGGCGCATCAAGGGGTTAAAATCACAGGAACTTTCAACCGAGCTCTCGTTAGCCATTGTCGACTGGTAAATGACTGCCGAGTCGCCGTGGCCTCGCTGTTATACTGCATAGCCACGCTACTGGCTGTGGCTGTGGCTGTGACGAACTGGTGCCCTCTTCCTCATCAGCTGTGGTAATGTTTCCATCCCGCGTCCCCGGCGCAAGCTTCAGCCTCGTGATGGCCGACTTCCAGGTGTAATGGTCCTTGAATTACGTAACCATTGCGGTACCTCACTTCAACCTCTCGATACCAGCAATATTCTACTGTGTTTCTGTAAAGTAGTTAACATATTTCTGAGACAACATTCAGATTTGATTTCATTAATGTAGAGGTACTTTGATACATCGATATGTTTATATTGCAATGATATTATTCTTATGTGTATTCTTTCTTTTTTCACTATGATCTTTGACGTACTTGTAACTCTGATTTGTGGGCGCGTAAGCGGTTATTAGGGAGTCAAGTCTTGGTCGTCATGTTGAAAAGACGCAAATTGTAGTCAGTTTAAGAAATGTGAACTTTAACAGTGAGGAAGATATTTTCAAGTATGTTTTATATTGTGAAGTGATGTAGCAAAAAAAAAAAGAAGTGTAACTTAAATTCGGAGTGCTGATTATTTTTTTACACCACCATTGTCCTAACTTGCAAAAGTTTAATCTTCAAGAATGGTTTATGAAACATATCTATAAAACTTTTGAATATCGCAGAATAACACCTAGGCCTCTTTGCATCCGAGCTTGGAATCATCACTACCTAGATTTTCGACGATTGAGCCATGAGTTCACAACGAGACCAGCGTGGGAAACACGAAAAGATGAGTGCCTAGTTTATCCATTATTTCATGAAATGACTTTATTAACTGTGCTCTAATGACACCTGTCACATAATATAACTTTGTTGTTGCCCAAAAATGCAATATTTAGCAGCGTGAACAAAACTACAGTGATAATTAATTTTTGACCTTTGTTGTGGTAGGGTGGGGGGAGCAGCGCGGACCGTGACAAGAAGCCTTAGACCGCGCGGCTAAGCTCAGGTAATCATCACAATGTAGATGACATACAGACATGTAGACAAATGTACAATGGAAACCAATAAGACGAGTGCAGCGGTACGTCCAGGCAAGCTTTGCAAGTCCTCCTTAGTTCACAAAGTTAACTGAGTCTGACGGTTCACTCACATAGCATCTGCTGCAGGCTCTTCCATCAGAGGCTGCCGTACCTCGCTGGAACTCCGGAACTCCGTCTTGCTTGGCGTTTGTGGGTCTCTATATATGGCGTTTGAAGGTGTTTGATTATAAATGAAACGTGTCCGCATCGCTTTTTAGTCCCAACTCGCAATCGGTGTGCATGAAATCAACGGTTTCTCAATTTTCTTGGACTGAAGAAAGCGGCTTGAACAGTGCATCTCTACTTAAGGGATAAGCCTTACATCTAATATTCATACTTGGATGATTTATTCTTCTTTTTTTCTGGCAACCTTTCATGATTCGGTCATTACAGCTTATCTGAAAGAACATCTTAAATTTCAAAAGGTTTCGTACTAAACGAGTTTGTACTTAGAAGAAACTGCTGGAAAACATCAAATAGTTTACATCTCCTTCTCTCTTGTGACTGCCGCATGAAGAATAATCATTGATGCTTATCCGATTTAAATGCTGAAAGTCATTTACTCTGACACGATAGTTCGTTCGTACATGAGTTTTTAAATGTTAACCTACTTTTTACTCGAAACTGAATGTTTTGTCCTCTCTTATGAAATGATTGAACTGAAATTACTATTGTCTCAGTGCACCTATTTATGTAAAGACAACACTAACTACCGTTCACTGTGCAGGAAATTAAATCCAAACTGTTACTCAAAACCCATTACTAGAATCAAACTGTACACTGCCCAAAGAATTGAAAAACTGAAATTACGTAGCAATGCTATTAAACACACACTGTTCACTGGCTCATGAAATCTGAATTACAAAGAAATGCTTAGAATCTGCGCAATGAAACGTGAGATTTGAAACGAAAGAACTAACAAAATGTTAAAAGAATCTCAGCTGAAAAATTACAGCGTAATCAGCAGCAGCAGCACTGCATGAAGAAATTGCGACAGCTAACATATGCTAAAGTGAAACTAAACTACTGGAAGAACACGCTTTATTTAACTAAAACGCCTTCTTGGCGTGCACTAATTTCCAAACGCAAGAACAACAAGAAGCCCAACAATTTCTGTGGTTGCAAAAGCCAGATAAGAGTAAAAGACAATGAAAACAAATAATAACCAAAATACTACGCTACACAATTACAAAGTGGCGTTATGCCCAACAAAATACAAATTTACACTGAAGGCTGTGGCGAGTGTCTACTAGGCTAGAACCGGCGCAGGTACTGGCCAGAGCTGTCCTAGCTGTAGGTACACACTGCTGGTCTGATTTGTGTTCTTTATTGAGTTTCGATTCCCCCCCAAGGGTGGCGGGCTGGCATCAGCTTAGTATGCCGCTCTTCAGCCTACAGAATTCGTTTTAAAATGAGGAAGATAATAAATAAAAAAACAGGCGATAAAATCGGAGACTTAAATGGTAACATGGCGGAAAAAATTGTGGAACTTAGAACATAGAAACAAAGGGATGATGATGCTAAAAATACATATGAAGCAGACAGGTACAATAATAGACAGACAACTAAAAAACACGGCGACAGTCTGGTTTCTGTTCGCAAGAGACATAAAATTCACACCCAGCGACAGCTTGATTTCTGTTCACAACACTTTGGAAAGACGAACAACACTGAACATTTACTTGAACACTGCACTAAAAAGTTGGCAAATATGACGTACCACAACTGAGGGCAGGTGGGGGGAACGTGGACAGATGATGGGAAAATAAAAAGGGGGGAAGGAGGAAAAACGAAGGGGGAGAAGGGGGGAAAGGAGCCAATGGAGGACGAGGACCCATAAGAGGGGGGGGGGGGTGCTGGGCAGATGCGACAGGTAGTGGGGAAAGGCAGAGGAGGGGAATACAAAAGGACTCAAGGGGGGGGGGATGGCAGGTAGGGAGAGGGTAGGCGTGGAGAAAACATGATGGAAGGGGGAGGAAGAGGGAGTCCAGGGAAAGGATGGAGGAAGGAGGGGGGTGAGGATCAGAGGTGATAGGAGGGATAAATGGAGGGAAAGAGGGCATCATCCGGGTGGGGGAGTTGATGGAAGTCATCTTGGGAAAGGAGATGAAGGGTGTAGAGATGGAGGGTAGGGGGAACACAACAGTGAAGGCGTGGCAGAGGGCGGGGACAGGACAGGAGAGGAGCAACCAGGGGATGAGGGGAATCAAGGCGGCAGGAGGTGTAGAGTATGCAGAGATGTTCGAGGAATAGGAGCAGATGGGGGAAAGGAATGAGGTCATAGAGGATCCGCGTGGGGGACATATATGGAAGGCGAGGTGGAGTGCATGACGCTCAAGGATCTGGAGGGACTTATAGAATTTGGGGGTGGGGGCTGATCTGACGCTGCTGGCAGGCTTATAACACTGTTTCGGCGGAGTGCTACACAGAGTTACGTCAGTTCTAATTGGTGGATCTCTGTCACATGGCTTTTCAGTAAGAAGTACAGTGTTTATGCGGAAAGTATATTGATGTTTACATCCACTGGCGAGCTCTTGAAGGGAGGTCGGTAGCCCACCTTACTTATCTGTTGCGCGGGCCCTCTAACTGATAAGGGGCCGCTATGACATTTTTCCCCCAGAAAAAAAGAATGCACAGCACCACAAACGTCCATATGAGTAGGGGCGTCCTGGTCGACGTCGATAGGTTCGTGGCCAGTAGGGGTTGGACATGGCGACGCAGCAGGGGCAGACGGAGGCGGAGGCAGTGGAAAAGGCAACATGGGATATTGATGACTAGGATCTGCTGCGATTCCATGTCCAACGGCAGCTACAAATAAGCATCACGCAAATCAATTTTGGTGAAAACGGTTGAACCCGCAAGATGTGTGAGTAAGTCATCCACCAATTTTATTTTGTTTATTTACACGTCATGTTTCATAGGAACAAATTGAGCGGCAAATCTCCAAGGTGATGGAACGTGTCAGAACATTAAATTACAACGTAAAAGCAATAACAAATAAAAATAAAATGTTTATGAACCCGAAAAAAGTCAACCCATAGGTTTAAGTAAACGCAATCAACAATACAACAAGAATCAGCTTAAATTTTCAAGGAATTCCTCGACGGAATAGAAGGAGTGACCCATGAGGAAACTCTTCAGTTAAGCTTTGAAAGCGCGTGGATTACTGCTAAGAGTTTTGAATTCGAGTGGTAGCTTACTGAAAATCGATGCAGCAGTATACTGCACACTTTTCTGCACAAGAGTTAAGAAGTCCGATCCAAATGCAGGTTTGATTTCTGCCTAGTATTAACCGAGTGAAAGCTGCTTATTGTTGGGAATACGCTAATGTTGTTAACAAGAAATGACAGTAAGGAGTATACATATTGAGAGGCCAGTGTCAAAATACCCAGACTTGTGAACAGGGGTCTACAAGAGGTTCGAGAACTTACACCACTTACTGTGCGGACCGCCCGTTTCTGAGCCGAAAATATAATTTTAGAATGGGAAAAGTTACCCCAAAATATAATACCATAGGACATAAGCGAATGAAAATAAGCAGAGTAGACTAATTTTCGTGTCGAACGATCAGATACCGTATGAATAGTAAAAATAGCAGCCTAAAGTCTTTGAACAAGATCTTGAACGTGGGCTTTCCACAACAGTTTACTATCTATATGAACACCTAGAAATTTGACCTGTTCAGTTTCACTAATCCTATGCCCATTCTGTGAAATTAAAATGTCAGGTTTTGTTGACTTGGGTGTTAGAAAGTGTAAAAACCGAATCTTTCTGTGATTTAGCGTTAGTTTATTTTCTGCAGGCCATGAACTTAGGTCATGAACTGTACTATTTGAAACTGAGCCAACGTTGCACACAACATCCTTTACTACCAAGCTAGTGTCATCAGCAAACAGAAATATTTTAGTTACCCGTAATACCAGAGGGCATATCATTTACATAAATAGGGAACAGGAGTTGCCCCAACACTGATCCATGGAGCACACCCTCTCCCCCCCCCCCCCCCCACACACACACCCCAGACACCCCACTTGAACGTACCCCAATCAGACCCCACATCACAGCCATTCTCCATATTGTGAATAATGACCTTTTGCTGTCTGTTGCTAAAGTAAGAGGGAACCAATTGTGAGCTACTCCCCGTATTCCGTAATGGTCCAACTTCTGGAGCAATGTTTTGTGATCAACACAACCAAAAGCCTTAGTTAAATAAAAAAATATGCCTAGAGTTCGAAACCTTATGTTTAAACCATCCAGTATCTTACAGACAAAAGAGAATATAGCATTTTCTGTTGTTAAACTATTTCTGAAGCCGAACTGTACATTTCATAAGAAATCGTGTGATATAAAATAATCAATTACCCTTACATACACAGCCTTTTCAATAACTCTAGCAAACACTGATGCCTACAAATAGGCCTAAAATTATCCACATTATCTCTTCCTCCCTTTTTATAAAGCGGATTTACTACTGAGTACTGTAATCGTTCAGGAAATTGACCATTCCTAAACGAAAAATTACAAATATCGCTAAATACAAGGCTAACATGTGCAACACAGTACTTTAATATTCTGCAAGGCACTCCATTATAACCATGAGAGTCCTTAGTCTTCAGTGATTTAATTATTGACTCAATCTCCCCCCTGTCTGTATCACAGAGGGGTATTTCAGGCATCGATCTCGGAAAGGCATTTGCCAAGAAAGTTTTGTGATTCCCTGTAGAAACTAAATTTTTATTTAATACACTAGCAAAGCTCAGAAAATGATTGTTAAATTCTGTACATATATCTGATTTATCAGTAACAGAAATATTTTTACTATGAACTGACTTTATGTAGTCGACCTTGTGCTGCTGAGCAGACACTTCCTTCACAACTGACCATATTGTTTTAATTTTATCGTGTGAATTAGCTGTTCTATTTGCATACCACATACTCTTTGCCTTCTTAGTAACATTTTTAAGCACCTTACAATACTGTTTGCAACAGTCTACTGTAGCTTGATAGTGACTACTTCTAACATCTTAATATAATTTCCGCTTTGTTTTACGTGATATCCTTATCCCACTAGTCAGCTACTCGGGCTGCCTATTACTGCTAGTACCTCATTTAGAACGTTCTAATTGAAATCAACTCTCAAAGAGGATGAGAAATGTCTTACGGAAAGCATTATATTTATTATCTAAGTTATCGGCACTATATATGCCCTGCCACACTTGTTCCTTGAGAAGGTTTAAAAAAGTCTCTGTCGCTGTTGGATTAACTTTCGTACATAGTTTATAATTATATGTGACATTTGCTTGAGTACAAAAGCCTTTTAGTGTTAAAATTTGTGCATCATGGTCTGAAAGTTCATTCACCCTTGTACTAACAGAATGCCCAGTAGTAACGAAGGATGAATAAAAATACTGTCTATGGCAGTGCTACTATTCCCCTGCACCACAGTTGAAAAAAAAATCAGTCTGCATCAGATCATATGAATTGTGGAAATCAATCAACATCCTTTATCTTGCACCGTCATATACAAAATTATATTGAAGTCACCACATGTAACTAATTTCTGGTACTTCCTACAAAGTGAATCAAGGACCCTTTCTAGCTTGAGCAGAAATGCTCTGAAGTCAGAGTTAAGGGACCTAAAAAACAACAATTAGAAGTTTAGTTTCACTAAATTCAACTGCCCCAGCACAACATTCAAATATCTATTCGGTGCAGTGCCGTGATACGTCAATGGCCTCAAATGGTATACTGTTTTTTATGTACATGGCCATTGCCCTCCTCCGCAAAGAACTCCTTGAAAAACAGCCAGCTGATCTTTATCCTGATAAAGGAAGCCTTTGAATTGTCAAATTATTTAAGTGGTACTCTGACATACCAATAATTTCAGAGTCAACATTTACAAGCAGTTCACTAACTTAATCTCTAATACCTCTTACATTTTGCTGAAATATGCTAATTCCTTCTCTACTTGTAAACATGACGTCTTCTGAAGGCGAGCCCTTAGTTAGAGGGACTTTCTTTAAACAGGTGTATATGTCAGTTGACTCCAATCTAAAAAAAGGTGCAGCTCCTACACCAACTACACCAGGAATTTTTTCATGAGTGATCCCACCACCACCAATTACACTGTCACCTATAAGCTTTGCCAGCCTCCTATTCCTATACCTAGTGAGGTATTCTGGTGCTCGACATGACAACACGAGAGCCGCTCGCATCGCTATTGCTTCCACGGTAAAGCTGAACAATGTTGGGGGCAGACAAAATTGCTTGGATAATTTCTGCTTGGACACAAGGAATGCACACCCTACTGCTGAAATTTCTTGATATCAAAACCATCAGTACAGAGATGCAGACATGAGCAAAGTGCGGCCAGAGAAATGTTAGTGTATGCCCTGCCATGAGAGACAGATTGAATAGTCAATGAAAAGGTAACATTTCGCAAATCGGAGCCTGGAATTCCAGTAACTGGAACATGGGAAGCTACAAAACCTAATGAAAGAATTGTGAACGATCAATCTATGTCTAGTGTTAGGTCAGAGAAGTGAAATTCAAAGATTTCTGGTTTAACGAACGTATGGTAATAACAGCAGGAGCAGAAATTGATAAAGCAGCAATAGGATTCCTTATGAGTAGGCAGGTAGGCCAGAGCCAGAGAGTGAGTTACTGTCAACAGTTCAGTGATAGGTTTCCTCTCGTCAGAATCAACAGCAAACCAACGCCAACAACAACAGCTCTGGTAAACATGCCGACGTCACAAGAAGAACATGAAGAGCTAGAGAAAGTATGTGAGGATACTCAAAGGGTAATTCAGTTCAAATGGCTCTGAGCACTATGGTACTTAACTACTGTGGTCATCAGTCCCCTAGAACTTAGAACTACTTAAACCTAACTAACCTAAGGACATCACACACATCCATGCCCGAGGCAGGATTCGAACCTGCGACCGTAGCAGTCGCGCGGTTCCGGACTGCGCGCCTAGAACCGCTAGACCACCGCGGCCGGCGGTAATTCAGTATGTAAAGGGATATGATAATATAATAATCGTGGGATCCAGGATGCGGTAGTAGAGGGAGGTACAGAAGAGAAAGTCAACGGTGAATATGAGACTGGTAGGAGGAATGAGAGCGGAGAAAGACTCTGTAAGTAATTTTAGTTTCTAATAGAGAATACTCTGTTCCAAAAGCGCAAGAGGAGGAGGCATGTCTGACAAAGACCCAGACAGATTACTTCATGGTCAGACAGAGGTTCAGAAATCAGATACTGGATCGTAAGGCGTACATAGGAGCACAATTTAGCAGTAATGAAGAGTAGACTGAAGCACAGAGAATCGTCCGGAAGAATCGTTGTGGAAGGAAGTGGACTACTTAGAAAATTGAAATACTTCTCTAAAAATGTAGCCTGCGGTAGTGGATATCACAGAAGGCCAGTTGAGGAGCAATGGACATCTCTAAAACGGAAAATCACAGACGTAAGACAAACATAGGTCCAAGGAAGGTAACTTCGGATAAAACTGGGGTAACGAAAGGAAAAATATAACACTATACCAGTACAAATCGCTCGGGCACGAAATAAATAGAAAATTCAGTGAATACAAGGCAAAATGCCTGCAGGAAAAATGTGAAGAAATCGGAAAAGAAATGGTCGTCGGCATGATTCTAAGGAAATGCGATCCGAAAACAAAGAAAGTAGGTTACAGTACGCTTGTTCGCCCACTGCTTGAATACTGCTCAGCAGTGTGGGATCCGTACCAGATAGGGTTGATAGAAGAGATAGAGAAGATCCAACAGAGAGCAGCGCGCTTCGTTACAGGATCATTTAGTAATCACGAAAGCGTTACGGAGATGATAGATAAAATCCAGTGGAAGACTCTGCAGGAGAGACGCTCAGTAGCTAGGTACGGGCTTTTGTTAAAGTTTCGAGAACATACCTTCACCGAAGAATCAAGCAGTATATTGCTCCCTCCTACGTATATCTCGCGAAGAGACCATGAGGATAAAATCAGAGAGATTAGAGCCCACACTGAGGCATACCGACAATCCTTCTTTCCACGAACAATACGAGACTGGAATAGAAGGGAGAACCGATAGAGGTACTCAGGGTACCCTCCGCCACACACCGTCAGGTGGCTTGCGGAGTATGGATGTAGATGTAGATGTAGATGTAGATGTAGATTCTGCACTTGGAAAAGTCAACAGTCGATATGGAAGATACAGTGGATCAAGTATTAGAGTCAGAGTGGAAGACTTGCGACTAAAGAACGCAGTAGGGATAGATAACATTCCTTCGGGATTCCTAAGATCACTGATGGAAGTAGCAACCATACTTCTGTTCCAGTTGGTGTGTAGAATGTACTTGACTGGACATATATCATCAAACTTTCGAAAAAAATATCAGCTGCACAGTCCCGAAGACAGCAATAGCAAATAAGTGCGGAAACTACCGCACTATCAGCTTAACAGCTTCTCCTGCATCCAGGCTGCGAATAAGAAAAATATGCTGAATAGTCTCTTAGTTGGTCATTTTTGTTTTAGTAAGGTGTAGGCAGCGGCAGAGGCAGTTCTGACGTGCTCCATAATGGAAGCAAAAGTTAAGAAAAAGCAAAACACGCTCAAATGATTTCTCGACCCACAAAATGCGTTCGACAATGTAAAATGGCGCAAGATGTCCGAAATTTTCAGGAGATAAGAGTAAGTTATTTGGAAAAATTGGGGGAGGCAGTTCTGGCATTGTGCTTCATAATGGAAGCAAAAGTTAAGAAAAAGCAAAACACGTTCAGACCTATAAAATGCGCGCGACTATGTAAAATGGCACAAGATGTTTGAAATTCTCAGGATATTGGAGTAAGTTATTTGGGAAAAACGTGTAATGTACAGAATGTACGTGGTAAAGAGGTAAAAATAGAAAAGGAAGACCAATAACTAAGTACACAGATTAAAAAGTGTGGAAGACTGTGATGTAGAAGGAACGGCGGAAATAGAAGAAAGATTCGAGAGTGTGATCAGAATCCAATGTGAGATGATGTCAAAGATAAGATCCGCTTATGATATTGCTTCCTTAGCGAAAGTGAAGAATTGGAGGACCTGTTGAATGGAATGAAAAGTTTAATGAGTGCAGTATAAGGGTGAGATTAAACCGCAAAAAGAGGAAAATAAGAGGGAGTAGCAGAAACGAACGATAAACTTATCACAATACTGATGCCCGTGAAGCAGCCGAAATTAAGGAATTCTGCTACCTTGAAAGAAAAATAACGTATGATGAACGGAACAAGGAGGGCCATAGAAAGCAGACTAGTACAGGTAACGAGGACATTCCTGGCCAAAGAAGTCAATCTGAGGAATAAATTTCTGAGAATGTACGTCTGGAGCACAGCGTTGTATGGTAGAAAACCATGGATTTTGGGAACACCGGAAAAGAAGAGAATTGAAGAATTTGAGATGCAGTTCTGTGGAAAAATGTTGAAAACTGGGAGGATTGATAGGATAAGGAATGAAGAGGTTCTTTGCAGATTCGTCGAAGAAATAAACATTTGAGAAACACTGACAAGAAGACGGGACAGGATGACAGGACATGTGCTAAGGCATCAGAAAACGACTTTCATGTTATTAAAGGAAATTGTAGAGGGTGAAAACTACAGAGGAAGGCAGAGATTTGAATGCATGCAACCAATAATTGAGGATTCAGGGTGGAAGTACTGGCACAAGAGACGAATTCGTGGTGGCTACATACAGCAAGAAAACTGATGACTCCAAAAAAGAAATGCACTGAAACTTGAAAGTGCCGAAGCAGTTTTTCAGAAAACTGTCACAGTGAATGTCGAGGATTTCCAGTTGCTGTCAAAATAGTTTTTCAAATACGATTATTTAGCTGTCTGTTTGAATTCTACCATCGATTGTATGCACTGAGTCTAATGCTGCCACTTGTGGAGGGCAAAGGTTCCGCATTTTCAGAATACCGCATCCCAAAATGTCGCTTTAGTGCCAAGCAGGTAGGAGAGACCTCCTAATGAAATGTCTGACGCGGTCGATTGTATCCTTTTGAGGCTGAAGCAAACTACAGAAGATATTTCAGTTGAATGGTCCTGCCTAAAGGTGGAAAAAAGAGAATCAAGATTTTGATCTGTAGGTAAAAGAAAGTAGAGCACCAGCGTGATGGAAAGTTTTAATTCCCAGTGAATTGATGTCCGAATTTCGTGAGCATATTAAAAACAAAAGCTAAGAATAAAGCCTTGAGGTAGCCCTTTTGATGATGGACGAGGAACAACAAGATGCCTTAATGGTTAACTCGTCGAAGACTGAGAATCTTCACAAATCATCTGAGGCCGGAACACTCAGGAAGACTGCTACAACATCGCGTCAAAACTGGTGATCTACATGGCCTGGAAACCCGTGTTTACTTCCCCACACAGATCCAAATACTGAGAAAGTGAGAGCCACCCTGCTCGCTTTGGGTGCTATTTAAAAACTCGAATTCCAAAGAAAACAGTCGACAGAACAAGGTACCTGCGCTGGCTTAAGCTGTCGCCAGCACTCCGGTCGGCAGAAATGTAGCGAGAAGATCGACAGTAGGCGCTGGATCAAGCGGGTTTCTCACAAGAGAGGCCAGAGACAGACTCGCATCCAACATGCCACCAACGCCCTCTCGACAGCAAGTATTTAGGCCGCCGTTTCTGCCAGGAGGGTCTCAGTCACTGTCTCACTAACTCATATTCCAGTTTGGCGTCTGTCAGTTCAGTGGCTTCGACAGTAGATAGCAAGATTGCCGATATTGTCTGCAAGAGGACTATTACTGATGAGTTTCTACCACAACACATGGACTCTATATTAAAGTTAAGTAGCAGCTATCTGTTTATGTAAATAAAGAACCGTGTTAATCCATTAGTGCATTTATGTTGTAGAAAGAGGATACCAGTCACCCATGACATCCTCTCCCTTGCTTCCTACTGTACATGAGTCTACAGTACCAGTGGGTACTTTTTATGATCGTCGTATCTGTGTCTTTTGCAGAAATTTTGGAAGAACCACTGTGCCAGTTGTCAGCCACTGGCGTTTGCTATTAGTCACCTTCCCCTCACCAAGACCCTGGAAGCGAAAGTGTTCAAGTTCCTACAAAGACTTGATTTTAACGATAATCCCAATTTAGGAGATAATTAGTAACATTTGAATGCCATAGAGTAATGACCACAAAAATCAGGAGAAATACCTTCTTACCAATGTGTCATCTGTTGATCATCTTAAGCCCCCCCCCCCCCCCTCCTCTATCGTAGATAAAACTGATATGCAAATGTGCACATTCATGAATACAAAAGTTTCTGGATTAACTTTTGGTTTCAAATGCATCCTGTTATTTAATGATTAATATTTATTTTCATTCCTTGACGGTATGGCATCACAGTGATGTCAGTGATGTAACTGTTACGAAGGGCTAGTTTCGACATCGGATCCAAACCACGCCTTTTGGTATCTCCATACGTCTTCTATATCCTCATCGCCACTTAGCCTGTTTATTCTTTTATTATGAAGTAAAACGCACTCATTTCAAAAACTCTCTTCGATGTAATTCAAAACACGGAGAGAGACACAGTACAAAGTCATATTGCTCGCAAAAATAAAACAACTTCGTCTTTCGTTTCATTGTTGCTCAGAGCAAAGTCGTAATAAAGAAAGCAGAAAATGCACTCTTAACAGTTTCGTTATTTAGATCACTTGGCATAATAAAAATGGCTGCATGTCATAAACAAAAACAAAAACAGGGCGAGGTAGCTCTTATGTCGTTCTTGATGATCACATTCAAATCCGAATGCCTTCATGATATTCTTTCCTACCGTTCCGTAGGGCAAAACTGAGGGATAAGTCATCATGGTCGTGGAACGAGTTAGTAGACGAAATTATAACAGAAGAGTGATTACAGATAAAATGAAACGTGTATGAATGCTATGCAGACGACAAGCCATAAATTTAAATAAACCTAATCAAAAATATAACACAGGAAGTAGCTTAATTTTTGAGTTCCTCGACCGAATAGAAGATATGAGCCATGAGGAAACTCTTCAGTTTAGATCAGGGGTTGCAAATACCACTACAGTTGTAAGGTTATTTTTATTTAACACACGCCCATCTTCAGGTGTCGTAACTTTGTGCTGTGACTCAGAGCGCCGCGATGGGCGTGTACAAGAGCATGCTCTGCCTCGTTGGCAGCACCCCGCTTCTGCACGGAAGGTGGCATTTCGGTCAACGGTAAACCACGCCAATGATGACGTCAGGGCACCTATAGAACGGAGTAGTGTTTGCCGGGTAGTTCCCCACTCAGAATCGCTGCGTGCACAGTCACAGACGGTGCTGTATGGTACAGAGAAGACGCCCACCAGACTCTCTGCGGTGGAGGGCCACAGGAAGATTGGAAGCAGGACAGTCGCAAATTCATGTGGCTCGATGGATTAAGATGAAACGTTCTGTTGTTTCTCTAACGTGGCGACAGTTTATAGAGGCCGAAACTGTAATCCCAAGACCAGGGCAGGGCCGACCACGTGTGACATCAGAAAGAGAGGATCGTTATTTGGCTGTAACGGCACGCCCGGTACCGACTTAGTACTGCGCAGCAACTGGCGTTGGACCTCGTACTGGACGTGTTGTATCGAGGCAAATAGCATAGTGAAGGCTTCGAGAGAGTGGTCTTTGCTGTATGTGTGCCTCTCACGTTTCTTCAGAGAAGAAAAGAGTGGAGTCGTCAACATTCCACCTGGACAGTCGAAGAGTGAGCCAATGTTCTTTTCACAGATGAGTCCTGATTTGGTCTGGAGAGTGATTCTCGACGGATTCGCATCTGAAGCGAGTGTGGAACACGATTTCGAGACCCGGACATTGTGGAAGGAGACCGATATCGATATCTAATGGTGAAATTGTACAGGTGAATCGGGAAGTCTTAACTGCTGTCAGGTACCGTGACGAGGTCTTGGGATCTCATATACGACAGTGCTCGACCTCTTAGACTACGAGTGATTGATGTTTCCTTGGAAACGGAAGATACTGCATGTTTGGCGTGGCCTGCTCGCTCTTCCGATTTGAATCTCTTAGAACATGTCTGGGATGCACTAGGCAGACATTACGTCAGTATCCACCAACTACTCTCCAAGAGTTGCGAGCAGCTGCGCAGGGAGAATGGGCGTTATTGATTCAACATGACATTGCATGCTGCGTTTTTGTCAGGCCTTTATTGCTGCCAGCAATGGTCACACCCCACAGTGAGCACATTAACCGATTGTCGCAATGTGTGTGCTGATCTCTGAAGTTGGAAAAAAGGAAGAACATTTTCGTCCACTATTATGCATGTTGTAGTTGTTTACGTTCTGTATTGTGTACATTGTTTCTACTTTGCTATTACCTGCTTGTATTGTTTTGTGGCAAAATAAACCCTACCTTGCAAAATTTCCGTTTGTTGCATTAATTTTGGACACTAATCTACAAAAAATAACAATACCACAAAAGCTTCAAACGATTGCTTGTCTAAGACACACATTCAAGTGAATACTGAGACTCCAACGAAACTGAACATGGTAAGCGTAAGTTTGTGAAAGTTTTATACTACATCTGGATGCTATTTAAAAACATATCTTCGTAAAAGAGTGTCAGTTAAACTGCTTAATGTGTCTGTGGTGGGTGAACAATATTTACTTGATAAATTTTTTTTTTTATATATGTGTTGTGTCTACTCTTTCGGACATATCAGAAGGAACGGATACCATTCATGATCCTGCAGCAGTACATACGCATGATGAATGAAAGGACTTCTGACTCGGCTGAAATTAGGCACTGAAGTAATTTCAGTGGCGGCAAGTGAAATTTAATGGCAGGCTGGGACTCGAACTCGGGGCCCTCGCTTGTCGCGAACGGCTGCCTTCGCCGCCTCAGCTATCCGAAAACGACTCACGTCCGACGCCAATTCCGTCTTGCCGCACACTTCTCACGTAGCGCCTCCTGTCCGTCGTACTCATTGCTTCACGGCATCCACTGGGTTACCGCAAGAGTTCAGGAGAGATACTGCATTCACACTGAAGAGATCTTACGGCCGTCAAGCCGTATATACATTTATACATGTGTGTGTGGTGTGTGTTCTTTCGGACAAGATTCTGCGGCCATACATGTGCACGATGAAATGAAATGAAATAATTTCTCTGCCTTGCGAAAGTACTCTGTGTCGGGCTGTTGTGGGAATTCGGTAAATGCAGGCGAGCAATGAGCACGATGGACATGGCGCACTACGTCTGTGGTATAAGATTAGACGTGAATTCGCGTCGGATCGCAGTCGTGTCCTGCAGTCAAGACAACCGTTCACGAGAAGCTCGAAATCCTTGTTCGAGTCTCGGTCCGGCACAAATCTTCACTTGCCACCAGTGAAATTATTTCAGTGCCTAATTTGAGCGAAGTAAGAAATTATTTCAGTGCATCACATTTTATTTTGCCTCGGAACAAGAAGTTATTTGTGGCGTAACACTAATACGACATCCCATTATACTCACTTCCTGTACAGTAATCAATACTCAACATATACTCTTACGACCCAAATCTCAAACACCACAAGAAAAGGGTCAGCGTATGCGGGAGAAGACTACTCTTTCCGTTCAGGCTACTCAATCAACCCTTCGTGGTCTCCCACCCAACAGTGAAGTGATTCTGTCATTCTTTGGTGTTAACAACAGGTGATAGTACCGTTCTGCCTGGAACTAAACAGCAGTTTCAGGCTAAGACATCTTATACACAGGATTAGAATATCCCAGTTAACGCCCAATCGGCAAGAAGTTGGAATCGTGTGGAGTGACTGTGAGACTGAATTTTTGCGTTGGTTTCTGCTGAACAAGAGTTTTCTGCTTAATAAGACACTTAAAAAATGTTCTGCGTGTATCAGTTTAATCAAAGCAGATATACAGGGGAGTTTTTTTGAAAACCTGCCATCCTTTGTGAAGTTATCCAGATAAACTCAAGAACTACAACCGCATAACCATGGAAATTTAAGTAAATTTTCATTTATTGTTCCATCTCAGTTGCACAGTTTTTATTAGATTACATGTTTCGATCATTCATGATAATCAAATGTTTCAAATGGTTCTGAGCACTATGGGACTTAACATATGAGGTCATCAGTCCACTAGACTTAGAACTACTTACACCTAACTAACCTAAGGACATCACACACTTCCATGCCCGACTCAGGATTCGAACCTCCGACCGTAGCAGCAGTGCGGTTCTGGACTGAGGCGCTTAGAACCGCTCGGCCACAGCTGCCGGCCATGACAATCTTCAGATCTAAGTAGTTGCGTCAGGAACCCGTCTGGTCTACCCAGAATCACATATCAGAGTACAGTATTTTGATATGTGCTTCTGACTAGACAAGACGGGTTGCTAACTCAACTACTTAGGTCTGAAGATGATTCTAAATTATTGAAACATGTAATCCGACTGAAAATGTCCAACTGAGACGTAACGGTACACGAGAACCGTCTTAAATATAAGTAGAGTTGCTCAGTCTTTCAAGATGGATATGTCGGGTATAGTGTACTATGGAAATGTTAGATTACAATTTTTGAAGACTAAGAAGCGACATAACTGGTAAATCTAACTCCAGGGTATGCTTCATTCCAGAAGAAACACTTACTACCAAAGTCCCATGAGTAAACATAATAAATCTTAGAAGAAATATTTCCACACTAATAATGGGTATTATTAAAAAAAATTAATGTTCACGTGTAACTATGTATGAGCTAGAGATAGTTTTCGCTGTCATTATGTGCTGTCAGTTTGCGTTATCGGATGGAAACAAACATGTTCTGTCCGTCTACACGTCGGTACGTAAACGGGCGTCATCGGTTGTTATCGCATCGGTCTTCCGTTTTCATTGTAGACACTTCCCACGTTCTAGTCTCGGTGTTTGTTTTCTTTCCGATGTTGTACAGTGGTCACCGGACATCGGGAGAGCTGGCCGGTGTGGCCGAGCGGTCCTAGGCGCTTCAGTCTGGAACCGCGCGACCGCTACGGTCGCATGTTCGAATCCTACCTCGGGCATGGATGTGTGTGATGTCGTTAGGTTTAAGTACCGGGTGATCAAAAAGTCAGTTCAAATTTGAAAACTGATAAATCACGGAATAATGTAGATAGAGAGGTACAAATTGACACACGTGCATGGAATGACATGGTGTTTTATTAGAACCAAAAAAATACAACAGTTCAAAAAATGTTCCATAAATGGCGCTTCATCTGATCAGAATAGCAATAATTAGCATTACAATGGAAGACAAAGCAAAGATGATGTTCTTTACAGGAAATGCTCAATATGTCCACAATCATTCCTCAACAATAGCTGTAGTCGAGGAATAAGGTTGTGAACAGCACTGTAAAGCATGTCCGGGATTATGGTGAGGCATTGGCGTCGGATGTTGTCTTTCAGCATCCCTAGAGATGTCGGTCGATCACGATACACTTGCGACTTCAGGTAACCCCAAAGCCAATAATCGCACGGACTGAGGTCTGGGGACCTGGGAGGCCAAGCATGACGAAAGTGGCGGCTGAGCACACGATCATCACCGAACGACGCACGCAAGAGATCTTTCACGTGTCTAGCAATAAGAGGTGTTTTATTTGGTTCTAATAACACCCCACATCTTTCCAAGCATGTGTGTCAATTCTTACCTCTCTATCTACATTATTCCGTGGTTTATTAAGTTTTCAAATTTATGCTGACTTTTTGATCACCCGGTAGTTCTAAGTTCTAGGGGACTGATGACCTCAGATGTTAAGTCCCATAGTTCTCAGAGCCATTTGAACCATTTTTTTGAACATCGGGAAAATTACGGATCCAGTGTAGGTGCAGCCTAACCGAGATAAGAAGTAACTTTCTTCATCATCCATTCGTCACAGACCAACACCATTAAGAACTGATACAAGTGTGCGTCGAAATGAATTCGACCAAAAGCACATGGAGAGACGGATAACAACCAATTGACCTGGCAGCAGCAGATCAAGATGAGGTGGAGGAGTCACTACAGAAATAGCACAGGAGCATATCCCGCACTCTTTTGGACCTGTTTTCCGTCGCCGGAAACGTAACGAATTCGCGATGAATGCAGGACGAGGCGCGAAAGAGAAGGAAGAAGAAAGCGGCTTTTTCGATGTGCGCGAGGCCGGTTTAATTATATTTTACTAATTAGAGCAGCGCGACAGTTGCCTTCCGGCTAGCGCGTCGCGCTGACAAATACCGCGGGACGCTCGCTCCGAGTCTGCGAGTAATTGGGTTGCGCATCGATGGTCTTAATTAACGGCGAATGAACGAGAGGGCAGGGGAAGGGGAGGGGGGTGTTGCCCGAGGTGGAGCTGGAGGTGTAGCAGAGACGCGACTTACAGGTCGCGGGGGCGCGGCGAGTGCTGCGCGGCTACAAAGAGGACAGCGGCTGCCGGCGACAAACTTGTAGCTCGCTCTGCTGAGCTCTTCCGTCGCGGAGAGCTGCTCCGTTGAGCGGCACTCGACGGTAAAACCAAGAGAGCGCCTCTTCAGCAAACTGCTGTTCTTTGAGGCCCTGAGGAGTCAGCACAGGCAAAACGGAGGTGTCACGGATCTGCTGCTCTCGCTTCGCAAGCAGCTGTCTCGTTTGAGCCACCAATACCTCCAGCTTTAAAACACGACGAGACGACATTTTGGAAACCACTACAGAGAATTAGAGAGGTCTCCTACAAAACGACATACGAGCCAAATGAAGACCTTAAATATTTTTTAAAATATTATTTATTGTGCAGAAGTGGAACAAAGCTGTATCACTTTTCAACATAATCTCCCGCAAGCTTAATGCAAGTCCTCCAGCGCTTACAAAGTGTATAAATTCCTTTAGAAAAAAATTGTTTTGGTAGTCCTCGCAACTACTCATGCACCGCGTGGCGTACTTCTTCGTCAGAACGGAACTTCTTTCCTCCCACTGCGTCTTTGAGTGGTCAAAACATATGGAAATCACTTGGGACAAGGTCTGGTGAATATGGTGGACGAGGAAGACTCTCAAAATGTAGGTCTGTGATTGTTGTAACTGTTGTACGGGCAGTGTGCGGCCTTTAATTTTCATGATGCAAAAGGACACCTGCTGACAGCAATCCACGTCGCTTTGATTTGATTGCAGGCTGCAGATGATTTTTTAGGAGGGACTTGGAAGAGCAGTTAAACGGAATGGACAGTGTCTTGAAAGGAGGGTATAAGACGAACATCAACAAAAGCAAAACGAGGATAATGGAATGTAGTCGAATTTACTCGGGTGATGCTGAGGAAATTAGATTAGGAAATGAGACACTTAAAGTAGTAAAGGAGTTTTGCTATTTGGGGAGCAAAATAACTGATGATGGTCGAAGTAGAGAGTATATAAAATGTAGACTGGCAATGGCAAGGAAAGAGTTTCTGTAGAAGAGAAATTTGTTAACATCGAGTATAGATTTAAGTGTCAGTAAGTCGTTTCTGAAAGTATTTGTATGGAGTGTAGCCATGTATGGAAGTATAACATGGGCGATAAATAGTTTAGACAAGAAGAGAATAGAAGCTTTCGAAATGTGGTGCTACAGAAGAATGCTCAGGATTAGATGGGTAGATCACATAACTAATGAGGAGGTATTGAATAGAATTGGGGAGAAGAGGAGTTTGTGGCACAACTTGACAAGAAGAAGGGATCGGTTAGTAAGACATGTTCTGAGGCAACAAGGGATCACCAACTTAGTACTGGAGGGCAGCGTGGAGGGTAAAAATCGTAGAGGGAGACCAAGAGATGAATACACTAAGCAGATTCAGAAGGATGTAGGCTGCAGTAGGTACTGGGAGATGAAGAAGCTTGTACAGGATAGAGTAGCATGGAGAGCTGCATCAAACCAGTCTCAGGACTGAAGATCGCAACAAAAACATCATTTGCGTGATGTACTGGTGACAGTGGTCCCTCTAGGCATGCAATGTTCCAAAATGACGTCTTTTTCGTCCCAAAAGAGAGTCAGTATAATCTTCCATGCTCATGATTCTGTTCGAAACTTTGTTGTTTTTGGTGATGAGAAATGGCGCCATTCATTGCTCGCTCTCTTCGTTTCTAGTTGGTGGAAGTGAACCCAGGTTTCGTCCCCAGTAACGATTCTTGCAAGGAAGCCATCACCTTCTGGTTCAAAGCGCCGAAGAAGTTCTTCACAAGCATCAACATGTCGTTCTCTCATTTCAGGAGTCAGCTGCCGTGGCACCCATCTTGCAGACACTTTCTGAAACTGGAGCACATCATGCACAATGTGGTGTGCTGACTCAGGACCAATCTGTAAACATGCTGCAATGTCATTCAGTGTCACTCGGCGGTTTTGCTTCACTATGGCTTCAACTGCTGCAATGTTCTGTGGAGTCACAACTCGTTGTGCCTGACCTGGACGAGGAGCATCTTCCACTGAAGTCACACCATTTGCGAACTTCCTACTCCATTCGTAGACTTGCTGCTGTGACAAACATGCATCACCGTACCGAACCTTCATTCGTCGATGAATTTCGATAGGTTTCACACCTTCGCTACGCTAAAACGGAATAACAGAACGCTGTTCTTCGCTGGTGAAAGTCGCAAGTGGGGCGGCCATCTTTATACTGAGTCTGCACTATGCTGCCACCTACAGACTATTCTGCACGCTGTTTGTAGCACCTTACCAAGTTACAGGATAACGACGCGAAATTTCGATTTGTTATTACAAATTTAAGGTTTTGATTTGACTCACCCTCGTATTTAGGCTACATTGCTGTCAGTCACATTTCTTCCCAATCAGAACTGCCGCCTTAATTGTACATTTGTTGGATCTGCTTTTACTTTTTTTTACCACATAATTTGATTCCCTGCACATATCATGATCCCGCGAAGTCTGTGCTATATCCGTAAAGCTACCTTTCTGTAATTCCCTATGCGCAGCTTTAGCAAACTGTATTAGCAAAGAAACTTAACACTGTAGACGCTTTAGCACGTTTCAGAGTCTTGTACGTGCAACAGTAACAACAAAATACCTCATAAAACAGTAAAGCCTGTGATACCAAATGCTTGAGCAATGTATGTACTAACGGAACATATGTTTATTTATACGAGGGTTCAACCTGGGTAAACGGATTACAGCTGTCTGCAGGCACAACGATTACCAACGTTATTAATCAGCTGTAGAAGAACTATTCATGTATTATGCTTTATCTGTGCTGCAGATCGTACCGACCGAAACTTGAAAGGAACAAAAGTACTGGCTGTAGGGGCAAATCATTTCACAGTGCATCCACTCCACACCTTTGGTTTTTCCTTCAGCGCCACGTCTCTCCCCAGTCCTTTACCGCAGAAATGGCTGCAAATCGGAACCATTCGGCCAAACCGCATACCCACTTCAGTACCTGCTCGCCGATCTTTAACGCTAGATCAGATTAAGTGGGCAATTTTCTGTATTTCATGGAATTTTGCTGAGGCATACCTAGAACAGCGGGAGGAGTCAATTGACGCGTGACGTAACACCGTTTTAGAATATTGGTATTTTCATTATTACAAAAGTACTTGCCTTGAATTTTATTTTAGTCGACAGTCGCTGCCTCGAATGATGACGTGCGCATTCTCAGGAAGGTTTCTATGTTGGACTTCATAACCTAACTTCTCAGTTGTATTTCGTGTGTAGATCTTGGTATTCCACTTACGAATGTTTTCTTTTCCTCTTTTGTGTGCAACAGGCGTATTCAATTATGTCGCGTCAGCATGATCTTACTAGGGAAGAGATATTGCCTCTGGAAGACTCAAGATACCGAAACTTCCTTTGCAAGCGACTGTCAACAGGATCGATAGGCTTGGATAAATGCGTAATACACACTTTTCTGTCTTACAATATATTTATTCTCTATCGGGGTCGATGATAGACCATCTTCACAGTCGAAAAATATTTACTGTGACAACTTCACATGTTGTTTGTGCTACTTACCCAGAAAAGTATACGCCATTGCTGACATGAAAACGTCGTAAAAGATACTTAACGCCATAATACCGGCTTAAGCATGCAGAAAACATTGAAAACATAAAAAAGTGTAACAGCAGTAAGCACACAGCACCACTGCTCAGACAAGTATCACCAGAGGATGTATGCCAAAAGTGCTCCTTTTGCTACAGGTGATTTCTTGTATGACACTTGATCGATGTTTTGGGAGCATAATTCTATCAGAGGCAATAGAAAGATCCCACGAAGTTATCAGATTCCTCTGCTTTAGGGGAAAGTCATCTCGACCTAAACACATTCCTGCTGATAACTTCGTTCTTAATTTTGAAATATGGAAAACATTCGTGCAAAACTGTCTCCACTGTTAGCACCCTGGTGAAAAAAATTACATTTTATGAGTAGTTACTGCCCAGCAAAAATAGTTGAAAGTGTACCCCGTGCCTTGATAAGGAAAAAATGAATGAGAACCTCAGCCACTGGGAAAGTACTGTATGTCACTCCCCGCCTCATGGTGCCATTTCTGAAACAAGGAAGCAGCGTAACAACAGACAGCTCCTTCAGATACCTTTAGCTCGCCAGGAAACTGAAGTAAAAGAAAACGTCGTAGCCAAAACAATGAACAAGTTTCGCTGAAATCTGCTCATCTGTGTGAAGAAGAACAATTCCGACTTATATTCTGTGTTGTTCGCAGAGCTGCTCCCCTGCATATTCGATCACCCAGGGATCTCTATACATCCTGGTGTAGAAGTCTGGTCTCTGAGTATAGGACTGGAGCGTGTCTGCCACGAGCGGCCCATGCCTCACATCGGAAGTTGTTTGTCAATAGAAGGGTCGCTGAGCTGTTTATCGTCATTCTTCTTGCAACCGCCACATCTGCGGGCTCGAGCAGCACCGGTGCGGAGCATGTAGGTCGCGGTAAAGGGCGCTGCAGTCGCTGGTACCTATTCGTGTCCGCGCGCCCTCGCGTCCACACGACACCGCACCTGTAGCCTTCCGCGGATGTGCACTTCAGCCTCCGACCTACCATCAGCCGCAACGAGTCTCTGTCACGGGCACAATGCCTCTTGCTGGAGCTCCAGTTTTGTGGGCATGCCTCGTCCTACCTCCATGTAGCGTGATCCGGAGGTTGATCACACTGCCTGCCACCACCCCATACTGCTGGAGCCAGGAAAGCGCCGTTCGTATTTCGTCGCCAGTCTGTGCGAAGAACATCACATCATCGGCATACGCGCGGGGTACCGATGTGTTCCGTAACTGCACGTAGGAACCCATGCTCGACTCGATAGAAAGCATGGTAAAAATTAAGAGCAACAAAAGCACCTTGAAGACAGCATGTTTGTATCAGCGCCACCACTCTCTATAGGTGCTCAATCGTAAAAACATTAGTGTTGCCTCCGAGGCAGGTTTTATCAGTGTAAATGGCTGCCTTTACTGTACATTTGAGCCTCTCACGGAGGATGCGTGTCAACAGTTTGTAGTCGGTGTATAGCATTGTCAAGTGGGCGACAGCCTCCTCCGAGTTTGGGCACCGGAATCACCAGGCTCTCAGTGAATTCAGATGGTACTTGAAAATCTGGGTTCAGGGGTTATCTGTACATCCTGGCCCTTAACGGGCCAATAAGATCAAAAAACCTTTTGTAAAATTCAGGAGGGGGTCCGTCAGGGCATGGTGTTTTGTTGGGAGCACCGCACAACATAGCCTCTCGTAGTTCCTCCGAAATCACCTCCGAAAAGAGTGTAGCATCATCATGTGGGTTCCGAGAGACGGATAGCGTCTCCTGAATCCATGTTGTACTCTCGCTCGTGGAGAAGTGGATGTGACTGCGTCAACACTCGGAGGATGTCCATTTGCGTTTCAGCTCGTCGGCTATCCTCTGTCTCGAACTCTCTAATGAGCTACCTCTTGCGTCTTCTCCTGTCTTGAAAGATATGGGGGGGGGGGGGGGGTGGAAGGTCGTTCTCCACTAACATTATCAGTATGAAGATAGTTAAGGCTAACCGGCCATTGACGTTCTTCTTCTGTGCTGGATGCACACGCATTGTCCGAACTCTTACGGGACTCGGTAAGATTGTCTGCCGCGGGTAATGAGGGGCACTACGAATGTAGTGTGTGGACATTAAGTTGGGAATGTGGGTCTCACGTTGAGCGTGCAAGGGATAAATCCCTGCAGTCGCACTATCCTCTGTGCCCTCGCTGGCTCAGATGGATAGAGCGTCTTCCATGTAAGCAGGAGATCCCAGGTTCGACTCCCGGTCGGGGCACACATTTTCAGCTGCCCCCGTTGATGTATATCAACGCCTGTCGACAGCTTAGGGTCGTTATTTAATTATCATTTCAACATCATCAGTTGTCCTCGCACGAACCCGCACACCCACGAGACATACCGCGGTGACACGTAGCAGTTGTGCCTTGGGGTGGTGTTCTGCCAATTGTCGTTCCCGCGACATCGGTTACACAGCCAGTTGCGGTATACCAGCGCACTCTATCTCATCCATAGCTGGCTAATGTTGGGCCCAAGGTGGGTTTGACACATCGAACCCACCATTAAAGCGTGCAACCGTAGGCTGGTAATTGCCGTTGGCATCTACTCCACGTGGACTCAACTTCGCGTCTGCAATTTACCTCAACAAGAAGAGTGACTTTGAGACGCCACGGACGTCTACTTCGTCGGACGCGTTGTCGGGGGAGGGTGAGAGTACACACAGACGCTTGGTGGTCCGTAAACGCTGCCGGCGATATAGCTTCGTCGACAACTGCCGATCGCGGCCGCGTGTGATGTAAACTCGAGCCAAACGGCTCGCGGAATTACTAGTAAAGTAGTGTATGCCTTTCTGTTGCCGTGTTGTATGACCCATGTATCCCACAAAGCCAAGTCCTTTACAAGCACCTGAAGTGCAGGGTAAGGGGGTATAGTGCGGCATCTGATCGGATATCGGATGGGTCTGAGCACACAAATGAAATCGTTGCCTACTACCAAGCGGTCGGAATTGCCCTGGAAGAGCAGTGCTATGTCTTTGGCATAAACAGTACGGCGTTCTCACCTTCTGTCGGCGCCGGAAGGAGCATACGGATTCACCAGATGTACTGTACCAAACGTGAATGCGACCCCCCGGGCCGACGGTAAAAAGGATACATCCCTTCCCCGAGCATAATAGCCGTTCCTCCTCCACCCACCTCTGAAGGCATTACCTAGGCGTCACAGCCGAAGGTATCGATACAGAGTCCTGATCGGACCTCTTGAAGAAAAACACCATCCAGATCCGCAGCTCGTAATGTATCTTTCAGCATATGGGTTTGAGAGCAGAAGTAAAGCCGGTATGCCTATTCCATCAGTATCGCGGGCTGTCCTTGGTATTACAGGTAGGCGGTAGTCACGGTGTGGAGCGTCTTCAGGGCGAAGAGATAGGAAGTGGCGCGTGAAGGTCATGCCAGCCTAGGCGTCTGTCGCTGTCAACGTGGACGCTGCCAACGGCATCAGTGTATCGTCAGGGTCCTGAAATGCATCCTGCATCTCGTTGTAGCGGTGCCCCTGGGTTCGACGAGAGGCCAGTAGAGTCATCGGCGCTGGAAGACGCTGGAGGCTCCTCAGGAACTATTGCAGGGCCCTCCACGGCTTGCACCAATATAGAAGGGTCGTCACAGACAGCTGGCGCCTCCCGTCTCGTCGCCGTAACACACGTAATCGACATAGAGGTCGCTATCGATGGTTGAAACAGATCGGCTGAGAGCGTCTGCACGAGACGGTATTGCAGGCATTCCGTACGTACATGTCCTATCTGTCCACATCCGGAGCAAGACCTCGGCTGACTATCGTAAATAATTATCGCCCGGCAACCAGCGATCGTGAGATACGAAGGTATATGGCGGTGCAGTTCAATACGGACCTGTCGCACCCCATTAAGGACAGGGTAAGTTTCGAAGATCTTCCATTTTTCGTCCGTATGGCTGAGGGCCGTGTCATAGGGTCAAAGAGCAAGGGTGACCAAATCTGCTGGACCTTGAAATGGTAACTCAAATACACGCACGTTCTGTATTCCCAGGCCAGCACGCTCAAATGTTACCACACCCACGTTTCCGTAGAGTGGCAGGATCTATAACCTTCTGTCGAGAATCTGAGAAGAGTGTCACAGACCTCATCGTCAGACGATGGAGACGATAGACAAGTGGATACCTAGCAGCTCTTTCGGGTCAACATGTATCCCGTCTCGAAAAATCTCTCTACTTCGTGGACCTTGTGTCTAGAGTACGTTGTGTCAAACTGCAGCTTGGTCGTGGTTTTCTGATACGAAAGAACCACCGGATGTCAGGAACGTAACAACTATAACGATCAACACTTGCGCGGTAAACAATAACAGACCCGGACGTACCGCAACGCTCCACAGCCAAAGGCCGACTGGCGACTAAGCCATATCTACGTCTACATCTACATCCATACTCCGCAAGTCACCTGGCGGTGTGTTTGGCGAAGGGTACCTTGAGTACCTCTATCGGCTCTCCCTTCTATTCCAATCTCGTATTGTTCGTGGAAAGAAGGATTGTCGGTATGCCTCTGTGTGGGCTCTAATCTCTCTGGTTTTATCCTCATGGTCTCTTCGCGAAATATACGTAGGAGGGAGCAATATACTGCTTGACTCCTCGGTGAAGGTATGTTCTCGAAACTTCAACAAAAGCCCGTACCGAGCTACTGAGCGTCTCTCCTGCAGAGTCTTCCACTGGAGTTTATCTATCATCTCGCATTCGGAAGGACGACGGTTCAATCCCGCGTCCGGCCATCCTGATTTAGGTTTTCCGTGATTTCCCTATATCACTTCAGGCAAATGCCGGGATGGTTCCTTTGAAAGGGCACGGCCGATTTCCTTCCCCACCCTTCCCCAACCCGAGCTTGTGCTCCGTCTCTAATGACCTCGTTGTCGATGGGACGTTAAACACTAATCTCCTCCTCCTCTTTATCTGTCATCTCCTTAACGCTTTCGCGATTACTAAGTGATCCTGTAACGAAGCGCGCTGCTCTCCGTTGGATCTTCTCTATCTCTTCTACCAACCCTATCTGGTACGGATCAAGCCATTCGGTCAAAGTTGATCATCACAGCTGCTCGGAGTACCCTAACACCCCTCCCGTCAGACCCTTCTGTACGAAGGAACAGGCACGACAAATACATAATCAAAGTGAGGACGACCAATGATCTCTTCAGTTCGGATGCACACCATGCTCTGACACGTACGGGAGTCGGCGAAATCCCGCGAGTAATGAGGGTAGTGGGCAAGAGGCATTATATCAGTGGTGTGTGGATGAGAGTTTGGGTCTGACGGAAGGCGTACTAGGCTGCAGTAGCGTTGACCGCTGTGTCTAGATAGCTTAGCGGTCAAAATCATCTGCCTAGTAAGCAGAAGCCTCAGGTTCGAATCCCGGTCACGCACAAATTTTCAACTTTTCCCATTGATTTAAACCATTACCCACTGGCAGCCAATGTCTGTAATTCCTTCGTGCTTTAATCAATAGTGGCTGCCAGATGAAAATGGAGTCTGTCCTTTCGAACATGTCCGAAAGAACAGACAATACATATACACCGTAGATATGGCTGTGCCTTGTCGGAGTGGTATGTATTCATTCGGCCGTTGCAGAAATAATCTTTGATCCCTGAGTGGCTGGGTGATGGCACCGCAGACGAGGCGGACGGTGGGTCTGACGTGGTCAAGTAGTGCGTGTGCCTGCTCTGAGGCAGTGCGGACAAGGAGGAAGCGAGTTGCAATGGGCAGGAGTCGCTTGGCCACGTTTGCATGTGGCAGTTGGGTCGTTGATGGAGAGCGAGTATAAGGAGGTGCAGTCGCGAAAGCAGAGAGAGAGAGAGAGAGCAGCAGCTGTGTGCGACTTACAATCAGTGAGCAGTGCAGGCTTCGTTAGTTGGTTCGAGGCAGCTGATTGCTGATCCCTGAGAAAGGAATCACGGGTCTAGTTGATCTGCTGAGCACTCATTTTTTTACTGGTCAGGTAAGAAGCAGCGAACTTGGTTTGCAAGTGTAAAATGGTTACTCTCCGCCATTCTCTGTCTCCATAGCTGAGAGCCGGCACGGTAACTCAGCGTGTTTGGTCAGAGAGCTGGCTGGCATCTGTAATAAAAAAAGCTGAGTGAAGGGATGAACAACGAACTTCAACAGATGTCAGGTGACGTCCGCTACGACCAAACACAACGAACAAAGCGCAAAAAAAATAAAAAATAAAAAAAATTTGCCAGGGTGGCATAATGCCATGCAAGAGGCCCGAGTTCTATTCCCGGCTAGGTCGGAGATTTTTCTCCGCTCGGCGACTGGGTATTGTGTTCTCTTCATCATCATATCATCCTCATCGACACGCTAGTAGCCGAAGTGGTATCAACTAAAATGATATGCACCAGGCGATCGGTCTACCCGACGGGAGGGCCTCACCACACGACATTTCATTTCATTTGATTTTTCCTAGTTTGCTAGTGCCTAATTTGTACTTGACAATTGCATGATTTATGTCGGTACTTTATATGATGTGGCTTAATTGAAATGTCACACTCACGTCATTTAAGGTCATGTACAGAGTGTGGTAGTGTTTGCTTAAAATATAATTGTTTTCGGTAAATTTATCAGTGAGGTTGGGCCCAAAGAAGTGAACTAATACATAGCAGACTTTCTAGTCACTGTATGACCAGAAATGGCTGCCATTGACAAGTTTGAATACTGGTAACTAATTTGCTGTTAAGAGGTGTCAAATGGTGGTTATGCAAATCCGGGTTGTTTCATGTCGAAAGTTATGATGCCGATATCGCGATCCCAACTCAGTTGTTTGTTAAAATCTTGTGCCGTCACGGCCATCCTATGCAATAATAATTAATCTTGGAGATCCTTCCGCTTTTGTTAATACCTAGCAAAATTCAGCGTGCATTTTGGATTAAAATTTTAAAACCAAGTGGCGATTATTTCAGTTCATCTGTTCGCTTAATATTGTAGTGCTTAAGGAGTTTCATGTGTCACAGGAGGCTTGATTGTATATTTATTATTTGCTATTCAGTTGATGGTTGTGAAACCTGTTGCCACGCAGGGACGTGGTAAGTTCGCGAATGCCTTGGATCGCAATCTAACCGGTCCTTCACGTGTAAAGTTACACCCGTGTCGGCACAGACCACTGATTCTATTTCTTTGAACGATTTAAAAGAAGTTGACATGTGGAAGACGTTTGTCTATCAATGTATTATATCGCGTGCCTTTTTGAAAGGTTGTAAGAAATTTTTGTACAAGAAATTTTTAGAACTTAACTGACGTTGCATATCATTGTATTAAGGTATTTATGTTTTGGAAGCTTATAAGAAATCTTTTTAACTTTATTCCATTTTAACAGTACAAGAAATATATAAGAAATGAATGTCATTTAAAGGTTAAAGAGACTTTATTCCAAATTTTAGTTGGTTAATATTTTGAAATTCTTTTAAAATTGAAGATTGTTGCACTAAATTATTGTGAAGGGAGTTTTCCAGAAAAAATCAAATGATGTTCCACTATTGGGGCGTTTAATGTTTCATAAAGATTTAAGCGAATGTAGTTACGTGCTAACCAGTTTCTAGCACCTTCTCTACACGACAAACCTAACTCTGCTTACAGCTGTCATTAAATGTAGTGGTTGTGTTTTTTTAGAATCTTTCTTTTTTAAATCTAGTATTGACCGTTCGAATGATAATAATAAATGCGTGGATCATCTACAATCAAATAAGCAAAAGTAATCTGAAGGAAAGATGTTGATTTTTCAGTTGGTAAATGAATTCATGAACGAGAAATAACAAAGGGCAATACGGGAGCAAGAAAGCGAATCGAATAAAGAAACAGCTGTCGGAGCGGAAAAATCAAAAAAGCGAAAGAAGTATCGAATAGTATGAGCACAGATCATAAAAACAAAGAAATCTGTGAGAAATGCAAAAAGCCGTCTGCAAAAAACGTGTATGAAAATTACGAATGCTCATACTTTAATTTCAATGTTCCGAAACCAACAAGTGAAGCAAATCAAGGAATGTTGGGAACTTTAGAAACAGATCACGTTTATGGGTAGATGAATGGAAAATGCATAGGTCTAATTTTAATCATGGTTTCGATCTATAATGCAAGGATTTCTGATCAGACGAGTTAAGGGTAATATCAGGAGCAGCATAAAATGGGACAACGGGTACCAAATTCGTTATGAATAGTAAGGTAGGGCAGAGAGTGAGTTACTGTGAGTAATAATCTCTTTTAACTTGAAACTCTTCCATTGGTCTGTGTTTGCATACAGAAACAACAACATGGGATTGTGGATTCGCCTTGAGGCGAAACACTTCTGCTGTTTATTTATTCACTCGCAAACTACTCTCAGCCACAAATATCGTCATCACCAGTGGGTTCTGTGATTCTAAGGACTGCAGAAGTAGCATCCTTATAAAACACTGTAAAACATTATTACATCAGTATTTTTTGTTCCAAATAGTGTATTCTGTGAATATCTTCATTATACTTTTTTTTCGTTGCTGTTTCTCTCGGCATACATCATGTCATCTGCAATTGTTTAAGTGGCTGCTAGTAAACAAATACAAAAACGTGGACTTACGTATGTCAGCGTTATACACCTGGGATTGCGATAGTTTTGTGGATGCAGTTTTGGTGTATACTAGGTTGACATGTAGTTTGCATATACTCACTCTCGTGGCGGCTCTACCTGGTACAGAGAACTGCAGCTCAAGGCATTTATAAGCCTACTGATGGTGCGTAAGTGTACGAAGTTGTACTGACATCCGACCATATCTTCCAGGTGCTTCACTTTGTTTGTCAGGCAGTGTATATTCTACACCGTGAAACTCTGCTTAAGGTAAGAAGAACTAAAGAATTGTTCAAATTTGCTAGTTCAAAATGGTTCAAATGGCTCTGAGCACTATGGGACTCAACTGCTGAGGTCATTAGTCCCCTAGAACTTAGAACTACTTAAACCTAACTAACTTAAGGACATCACAAACATCCATGCCCGAGGCAGGATTCGAACCTGCGACCGTAGCAGTCTTGCAGTTCCAGACTGCAGCGCCTTTAACCGCACGGCCACTTCGGCCGGCCAAATTTGCTAGTCTTGCACCTGACTACTCATGATGAGGCACAGAAAGCTACACTCTGTTGGTAGTCTTGTAGTCATCTAGTAGCACTATGAAGTGGCGAGAAACACTGTTCTTCATCTTCTGTAGTCACCAACAGTTTGCAAAAAGTTCCTGTCGTTACAGCGCAGTGCACATCCATGGTCGTCCATGGTCACTAAATCAGAAAGGGCTCACAAATATAGACATCTATCCTCTAAATGAAATATTTTTGCTGATGGAAGGTGGCTGTTGGCAAATTATTGCTGGTGCATTTGTCTTAAAATTTTTTTTCTTTCGTCTGCAGGCCCATAGACTAAAAGGATATTGACGTTGCTGGTGTTTGTCCAAAGAAGTCCATAGAAGAAGCAACAACAAAATCTGTTGGTGATGCACATGTTAGACCAAACAGAGCTGTGCTGCTGTAGAAAGACGTACACGACGCTGTCATACTAACAGGAGAAACAGGAGAAACCGCAAGAGCTGACAGGTTTAAGGGGGGAAAGTGAAAAGTGATATGGTGTGAGGGATATTTTAACCTGGATATTAGCGCAATCCTTTATTTTACTAACTGACAAATATAAATTTAATTCTGCAAACACATTTCCGCCTTCCATCATAAACGAGCATTACTAAGTTCAATAGTAAGAAAGGTAATATCCATCAGTTTAATAACAAGTATAACCTTCATGAACCATGGACCTTGCCTCGGCGGAGTGGCTTGCGTGCCTCAGTGGTACAGACAGCCGTACCGTAGGTGCAACCACAACGGAGGGGTATCTGTTGAGAAGCCAGACAAACGATCGGTTCCTGACGAGGGGCAGTAGCCTTTTGAGTTGTTGCAGCTGCGACAGTCTCGATGACTGACTGGTCTGCCCTAGTAATATTAACCAAACGGCCATGTGCTGGTACTCGGAACAGCTGAAAGTAAAGGGAAACTGCAGCCGTAATTTTTCCCGTGGCATGCAGCTCTATTGTATGGTTAAATGATGAGGGCGTCCTCTTGAGTAAAATATGCCGGAGGTGAAGTAGTCTCTCATTCGGGTGTGTAGGCGGGCACTACTTAGGAGGATGTTGTCATCAGGAGAAATAAAACTGGTGTTCTACGGATCGGACCGGGCAATTTTAGAGTCCTTAATCAGGCAGGAAGGTTAGAAAACTTGAAAAGGGAAATAGGTATGTTGAAGTTAGATAGTGTGGTAATTATGTGACGTTCAGTAGCTGGAGAATCAGGATTTCTGGTCAGGTGAACACGGGTTATAAATACAAAGTCAATCAGTGGTGATGCAGCAATCGGTTTGATGATGAGTAAGAAAATAGGAATGTGGGTAAACTACTATGAACAGCATAGCGAATGCATTATTGTAGCCCAGATACATACGTGGACAGCACCTTCTGAAGTAGTACAAGTTTATATGCCAACTAGCTCGCAGATGATGAAGAGATTGAAGAAATGTATGATGAGATAAAAGAAATTATTCAGATAATGAAGGGAGCCGAAAATTTAATTGTGACAGGGACTGAAGTTTGACAGTAGGCAAAGGAAGCGAAGGAAAAATACCCCAGGTCAGTATGGACTGCGGGGAAAGGAATGAAAGAATTTTGCACAGAGCATAATTTAATGATTGCTCAAATTTGGTTTAAAAATCGTGAAAGAAAGTTGTGTACTTGGAAGAGACCTGGAGACACGGGAAGGTATCAGATTCGTTATATAATGGTAAGACAGAGATTTCGGAATAAGATTTAAAGTTGTAAGAGATTTCCAGTGACAGATGTGAATTGTGACCACAATTTATAGGTTATGAGCTGCAGATATAAACTGAAGAAATTGAAACAAGGTAGGAAGTTAAGAAGATAGAGCCTGGATAAGTTGAAACAACCTGCCGTTGTTGAGAATTTCGAAGGGAGCATAAGTTTAGAACAGGGGAAAGGAACACAGTACAAGAAGAATGGGTAATTTTAAGAGTTGAAATAATGAAGGCAGCAGAGGATTAAATAGGTAAAAAAAGACAACGCCTAGTAGAAATCCTTAGATAACACAGGTATATTGAATGTAACTGTTGGAATGAGAAAATATAAAAATGCAGCAAATGAAATGGGTGAGAGGGAATACAAACGTCTCAAAACTGAGACGGACAGGGAGTGCAAAATGACTAAGCACGAATGGCTAGTGGACAAATGTAAGGATTTATAAGCCAGCGGAGACAGATACTGCCTACAGGGAAATTAAGCAGGCGTTTGGAGAAAAAAGAAGCAGCTGTGTGAATATCAAGAGCACGGATGGAAAACCAGTAGAAAGCAAAGAAGGGAAAGCTGAAAGAAGTATGTAGAGGGAGAAAAAATTGTGGGCTACATTATAGAAATATAAGAGAACGTAGATGAAGATGACATGGGAGATACGATACTGCGAGAGGAATTTGACAGAGCACTGAAACACCTCAGTCGAAACAAAGCCCCAGGAGTAGATAACATTGTGTCTGAACTACTGATGGCCTTGGGAGAGTCAGCCATGACGTAATTCTTCCATCTGAGGTGCAAGATGTGTAAAGAAAGGTAAAATTCCCTCAGACTACAAGAAGAATGTAATAATTCCAGTTGCAAAGAAAATAGTTGCTGACAGGTGCGAAAATTATCGAACTATCATTTTAATATGTCATGGCTGCAAAATACTGACACGAATTATCTGCAGAAGAAAGGGAGAACTGGTAGAAGCTGACATCGGGGGAGAACAGTTTGGATTGTGGAGAAAAGTAGGAACATTCGAGGTAGTACAGATCATACGACTTATTTCTGAAAGTAGATTAAGAAAAGGTAAACCTACGTTTACAGCATTTGTGGACTTAGAGAAAGCTTTTGAGAATGTTGACTGGAACAGTCTCTTTGAAATTCTGAAAATAGAAGAGATAAAATACAAGAAGCGGAGGGCTATTTACAGCTTGTACAAAAACCAGACAGCAGTCAAAAGAGTCGAGGGGCATGAAAGGTAAGCAGTGGTTGAAAAGGGAATGGGACTGGGTTCTAGCCTATCCCTGATGCTATTCAATCTATACATTGTGCAGGCAGTAAAGACATTTGGAAACGGAATTAAAGTATAGGAAGCAGAAATAGAAAGTTTAAAGTTTTCTGATGACATTGTAATTCTGTCTGAGAGAGCAGAGGACTTGGAAAAGCAATGTAACGATATGGACAATATCTTGAAAGGAGGATATAAGATGAACATCAACAAAATCAAAACATGGATAGTGGAATTTAATCGAATTACATCAGGAGATGCTGGGGGAATTGCATTAGAAAATGAAACACTTAAGGCAGTAGACGAGTTTCGTTATTTGGGAAGCAAAATAACTGAAGATGGCCGATGTATAGAGGATATAAAATGTAGACTGACAATGGCAAGAAAAGCGTTTGTGATGGATAGAAATTTGTTAACACCGAATATAGACTTAGGTAGTAGCAATTCTTTTCTGAAAGTATTTTATCGAGTGTAACCACGTATGGATGTGAAACCAGGATGTTAAACAGTGTAGACAAGAAGAGGGTTTTCAAACGTGGTGCTTCAGAAGAATGCTGAAGATTAGATGGGTAGCCAAACAACTAATGAGGAGGTATTGAAAGGAACTGGGAAGAAAAGAAATTTGTGGCATAAAGCAAGGGGCCTGTTGACAGGACACATCCTGAGACATCAAGAGATCACCAGTGTAGTACTGAATGGAAGCTTGGGGGGGGGGGGGGGGGGAGGGTAAAAGTCGTAGGGAAAGACCAAGAGCTGAAAACCGTAAGCAGATTCTTAAGGATGTTGGTTCCATTAGTTATTCGGAGATGAAGAGGCTTGGGTAGAATAGAGTGACATGAAGAGTTGCATCAAACCAGTCTTCGTGCAGAAGACCATAACAGTAACACTTTCAGTTGGATAAACTGGTTGATAAACTGCACCTCAAGTATGAGTGCAATTATAAAACAATAAAAACAATGACAAATATAAAAAATGCTCCGGAACCCCTAGCAACAGATATTGGCCGGATAAAGAGAGTAAATAAATTTAAATATCTGGGAGAAATTATCCAAGAAACTGGCTTAGAAAAATTCGCTGTAGAAGAAAGCGTACATAAAATGGAGAGAGCTTATGAAATAACTGGGAATATGTACGAGAAAAAGTGTCTGTGTAAAAATTTGAAGATACATTACTACAACACAAAAGTAAAACCAGAATATCTTTATGCAAGTGAATGTTTAGTACCGAACTACAAATTACACAAACAGTTAGTAAGAAAAATCATTCGAAAATTACTTGGGCTACCAAAAAATACAGAGGTATGGAAATTAAGAACCAATGGAGTTCATCGCAACATAGAAAACATAAATGAAACACTACGAAAGAGACGACTGCTATTTTTTGGACACTTATACAGAAAGAACAGCAACAGCTTAACCAAACACATTTTTAAGTATCTTTGGACAAGAAGTCAACAACAAGAAGTTAGGAAAGATCTGGAAAGAAACAACATAAATGCAAAAGATGCAACAGAAAGAGAGATTTTCAAGAGGAAAGCATTAAAAATGGAAGGATTCCAAGGCAAGAGGGAGAAGAAGACAGGATCAAAATGGTCTGAGGAGAGAAAAACGATACATACTGAAAAGATGAAACAAAAGAAAAACAAAAAGGAAAGAAAACAAAAAGCAAAACAACAAAGAAGGAACCATTGAAACTGATGATTGGCCCTTAGACGACCCAAACGAAGAAAGAAAGAAAGAGGAAGAAAAAACTCCAACTAGATCTATTAATTGATCACTTCAAAACAATAAATGAACTACACTTTTCGTTCACTGCCGAATGTCGGCTAGGAAAAGTGATAATAAATGAACAGGATACCAAATAACAGATTAATATAACAGACAGGAAGCAACAGAATTTAAAAGTGCATCTAGACCATTAAAAACATCAATTTAAACACAGATCAAATCTGGCCACTAAAAGCATGGGCGATGCCCAAGCATACTTGGCTAGAACTTCAAAAGATTTAAGATTACAGCAAAATATTGACGAAGGTAGTTATGGTTAAGTGCTGTTGGCTATATTCTGCTTCGACACTCCTAAAATCAACATAGCTTAAGAACAACCAACAGTAGTTATACTAAAAAGAATTCAACTGCTGCGGTAATAATAATAAAAAAAAAAAAAAACATAATAGTTATCGTGCACCCCAGACGAATATCTGTAGATGTTATCAGACTGGTCATGACACCAAGTACGAAGTGTCAACCATGGCGAAAAGCAATAAGTTAAAGTTCAATATCAATCTCTAATGTTTAACATAAGATTCTCACCAAAATAAGTTCCATCTGCGACCATTCTCTACTAACGATCTCGTAACCATCCGTGTCGTCTGGCAATGTTAATGAAGTCGCTATCGCTTCCTTTTTTAAGACGCTTCTTGAAGTTAAGAGGCAAGCATGGACAGCAACAAAGGCCGCCAGTAGAACGCTTCCAGTCGACCACAACAGGGAGTGATACGACCAAGTACCACCTCTAACGCATGAGCGGAGACACTGATCTGCTCTTCCTCCAGCACGCGACTGCCTCGGCGAATGCCTGTTCCCCCTGTAAGGAGAGTCGTAGACGCCTGCAGGTCGGCTACGCAGCTGCCCTTGCGCCTGCAAGTAGCGTGCAGCGTCGGAGGGGTGTCAAGAGCTTGCCTGTCTGCAAGGGCTTAAGACTCCGTTAGTTTTTTTCTATTCAGGTACATTTTTAACGTGCTTAACAGAAGCGGACGGGTGATACCGAGGATGCTGCCGAACGGTAGTGTCATAGAGGGACCCCTTGCCGTTTTATTCGTGAACTTTTGAGCTCCAGCCTTCTTTTCGCACGTGTCGATACCTTGCTGTCTGAAGCATCGTCGTGCACGAACGTGCATTGCAAGGCACCACGCATTTGCATCATTACAGGGGGAGGCTATAGGCACCTCTGAGTTAAATTTCAAACTTCTAGGTCGCAACGGGAGACAATTACGTCGTTTTGAAAAGGTGATACTAGAATTGTGTTGCACAGTGTAGTCCAAATATAATATGGCACGAGGCTGCTCACTATGGTCACGAAATGGTATTTCCACCTTACCAAGAGGTGTAGCGGATTATCCATAGTTGCCATACGGTGCATGTACAACGTAGTGATGAAATGGAAATAGCAAATGAGCATGTATGAGTGTGGAATGCAGGGCTTGTGAGTGTGTTTCCAAAGAACAATTATAAAACAAAAAATATATATACAGAGGGGTCCAAAAAAATGTATCCACTGTTTAAGAGTCCATAACTTGCAAACTAATTGACTGAGTTGTCTCATTTTTGGGTGAAAGTGTAGCTTAAAGTCCAACTTAAGGATATCACTGTAGGTGTTCGAAATGGTCACCATTAACATCCACACACAAACGATGCCGCCGAACTGCTGCACTAACTACTTACAGCAACGTGTTCAGTTGGATATTTGCACATGAATGCACGATGGATTCTCGAAGTTCATCCAATGTGCGTGGCTTTTGTCGATAAACGACGTCCTTTAGTGTTCCCTACAGGTAAAATTTCAGAGGAGTTAGGTCTGGGGAACGTGGTGGATATTCCACAGCACCTCTACGGCCTATCCATCTTCCTGGTAGATTTTCGTCGAGATACGCACTAACACGATGTTGGTAGTGGGCTGGGGCACCATCTTGTTGAATGTGAACTCTTCCGTCTCCATACAAGTCTCGGATGGCAGGTAAAATGGATGTCTGAAGCTTCTGAAGGTACACCTCACCAGTAACTGTGCCGTCAAAGAAGAATCGCCCAGTCAATTCCCAGTAAGACAACCCACACCACACATTTACTACTGGCAAATTCACGGCTTTGTCTACACGGACGTTTGGATTTTCGCCGGCCCAGTAGATGCAATTGTGGCGATTTATTGTACCACTGAGTTTGAACTGTGCCTCATCAGACCACACAATCATCCCTGCAAACACTTCATCGCTGCGCACCATGTTAGTAAACCACTCGCAGTACTCCATTCTACGATCTGGGCCGTCCTCGTTCATTGCGTGTAGCAATAGTGGGATGTAGCACTTCCACTTTTCTGTCTTCAAAATTCGTCGAGCACTTGAGCGACTCACTCCAGTTTCACGGGCACACTGTGTCACAGACTTCTGTCGTGAGCGAGTGAATTGTTGTAACACACGACGGGAGTTAGTGAGACTTGCTACTGTTACAGGTCGTCCCTATCGTTGTTTGTGTACATCTTTAACACAACCTTCGGCTTAAAATTTGTCTCGAATGCGATGAATCGTTAAACGTGTCGGTGGCTCTGTATAATACTCATTTCGCCGTTGCCATTGAACCTCATTAATGTTTTCGTACTTAAAATACCGCTCCAAAACTGACTTCCTTTCATCGAATGTAAGCCTTGCGCCAGCCATGTTTACTCGAGTAACTAGGTGCAACTAAGAACAAAACACTGACTATCTGGCGACTGTCATCTGACAAAACAAAACAACGCAATCCAACGCTTGTGTGGCGATTGCCGGAACTACAAACTATTACACTACCTAAGATGACACAACTCCGTCAATTAGTTTGCCAGTTATGGACTTTTAAACAGTGGACACCTTTTTTTGGACCCCTCTGTATATATAAAATTTACAAAAGTGTAACACGGAACCATTTCATTCTATCACTGCTGACCACAGTTGATTTGAGTTTTTATACAATTTTTCAGTCTACGCAAATCAGGACGTTGGTGCGTGGCCTGTGGCATGTATGGGACGGTAATGTGTCGAAATCACGAGTTCTTCAGTTCTCTTAAACGGGTTAACTCTGTTCATAATTTTTTGAGGAAAGAGTTCAGGAGAAAAATGTAGTAAACTTCCTTGATTCGTTCAGACAGCACAATTTCCTGCCACCTCGGTTCATCCTGTATATGTCTCTCTCTTTCTCTGACACTTATCTCTGTTGCATTAATTCGAAGATACTGTCTACTTACAAGCTACCATTTCTGTTAGTACCTATCGCAAATCGGAATTTCCTGCTGGGTGCTAATCCAAAAGCTCTTTACAAGTGTAATTGGTTGTAACGGTGACTCTCTGCTTCAGCTAATGTTAAGAATACCTTCAGAGCACAATATAAAACGTGCAGCAGCGAATGAGCTAGTTTATTACATTATTGATCCATTCTTTTGAAATACGACGCCTTCAGATCGAAAGCCGCCTTTCAAGTAAGCGCTTTGTGAATGGATTGGCGGCGAAAGCATACAGGGAGTTATCTTTCCATCAGTGAAGAAGATGGATGAGTGAACGCTTTCGCAACGGGGAGAGCACATATCCGGCCACGGATCTGTGAAGCGATCCGTGTGGCGAGGGCGGCGGAGGCGACTGGCGCCCGAGGAAGCCCCGGTAGTCTGTCCCGCTCTTGTTATAATAAAACTGTGGGCGCAGCAGCAAGCTCCGTCCATACTGTCTAGATGGATGACTGAAAATAAACTCCGTGCAATTCGCATTTTGGAAAGGGTAGTACATACAGAAATCACTAAACATGCAAAGAAAATAGAATTTTTATTCATTTGTTTGTTTTTACACAGTACATTTCTGCGGTGTGAATTACTGTTACAATAAAACGTAATAACAAACGTCAATGTATGTTCGACGTGAAATCATACCAATGATATCCACCAATAGAAAATAATCTCCCTTAAATAGTGCCTACAGGCAGTGTCACAGTGAGCTGCTTTAGACTGTGTAAAAATAATACTAATTACTGGTTCATATTCACTTAGTATGTACTTATTATTAATTCTGCTCATAACGGGAAACAGGAAGTCCTTACAGAGGTCTGCGACCATGTTGCACTTTACAAAATTGCCTGTATGGATTCCACTTCATTTCTTTATGAAGATTACAAGTTTTGGCAGAATGCCATTATCATATCAAGACATTGGTAAGCACTTACGCTTGTTGCGAATATGTTCATGACACTGTTTACTGCTTCTTCACCTACGTCTTGATCCGATGAAGAATACCTATCGAGACCTTTAGTATTTATGAAGAAAGAAAGTATGATCCAGACAGACAATTTCCTATAGTAAAATTTTTTCTATTATCAAGTGTCTACAGCACGTCAGAATTAGTTCATATCTGTGACTTGCTTAAGAGTATCTGCGCACTGATATAATGCGCTCAAGGTCACCTTCCGTAGCAACGATGAGTAAAACTGGAAAAGCGTTTATCGGTGATGAAAGTGGCAGTTCTTAAATGGATCCTGAGGAGACTAGGTCGCACTTTGGTGTGCCCACCAGCACCCACTTGCTATTAACATTTTCGCAATTGTGTTAGATTTGATTTATGTTGCATATGAACATATGTGCATAGAAGGTGTAACAGAAATGTACGGTACAAATCGCGGAACACATTCTGCACACGTAGACGAAGAAATTAAGTTATGAGAACATGGATCTGGAATCACTTTGTTTCCATGTTACAATTCATCTCCTCCAACTCATTAACCATTGGGAACACACACGAAAAGAACGCACCATCGTACCACATGCAACTCTTTCTTACAGGAGATATTAAATATGTCCTCCGCAGGCATTGATTTATAAATCCCAATGAATCTCTGAATCGCTGATGTATTCATGGAGTGTTGCGTATGATTTCACAGCCTTCCATAATACGGGCACAGAGGCTCTCGTGTACTGGGGTTTCCTACACAAGAGCTCTCAATTGCCCCCAAAAATAAAAGTCCAGTCACAAGTTTGTTTGTGTGGCCATCCTCCGCAGCAAGCATATAAATACATGTTTTGTAAATAAAACTGCCTTTTCCTGCTGCTAGTTACTTTATTTCTCCCATACGCGTTTCTTCTTCTCCTGTTCTAAGGCATCATCAGTGGAATCTATAACGATACAGTTTTGTAAGTTACAGATTATCAAACAGTTCACTTCCCGATTTTTTTTTTTAAAAAGTAATTACTTACGTTTTGCTGACCTGCGTTTCCTCACATCTGGTCTCGAGGTCGCACTGCCAGTCTCACAGGGATTAAAATTCGAGATTAGCATTTGTTGATCTTTAAAAAATTCTCTCCACTTTCGCAAGTAAAGTATGACGTGTTGCTCGGCAGTATCGAGGTAGAGTGACCTATCACGGTAATATGGTCATTCATTATGCGTTCAATTGTTGGTGTAACAGTGGTGGACTTCAGTGCAAATAAATTAACATGCTTAGAAAAGGTATCATGCATGCCTAGTAACCGAGCGAGGTGGCGCAGTGGTTAGACACTGGACTCGCATTCGGAAGGACGACGGTTCAGTCCCGCGTCCGGCCATCCTGATTTAGGTCTTCCGTGATTTCCCTAAATCACTCCAGGCAAATGCCGGGATGGTTCCTCTGAAAGGGCACGGCCGACTTCCTTCCCCATCCTTCCCTAATCCGATGAGACCGATGACCACGCTGTCTGGTCTCCTTCCCCAAACCAACCAACCAACCATGCCTAGTATGTACTTGACTCTTCCACGAGCAGAGAACAAAGATCCCGCTAGGTTAATACAGGCAAAGGTTAAAGATTTTGTGGCTATGATCGTGTGTAGTTCCATCTTACAGCTCTGGTTTCACGGTTTAGCTTTTTTTAGTATTTCTTGAGCAAGTCGTAACTTATTTGGAAAATAACATTACAGGCTAAGTTTCTTGCAACACTTCTTTGCCCCACGGTATCCCCACACTTAGTGTGTATTCCAAATAAGAGCATCCCGTCATGCAGCAGCTATACCACTCAGAGCCTTTGTCCTATAAAACAACGCCTCTCCATGAACGTCATAGAGTTGCTGTATTTTATTATTGTTTCCTTGTTTGAGGATTGACTTTACATTTTCCACCTGACAACACTGTCTTGAAATTATTTCAAATTGTTACATACATCCAAAAAGCAGAGTTCTTCATAAAGCGATCTTAAAATTTTTAGGTTTCTTGCAGAAGATCCTCAAATTCTTCCATACCTTGTGGAAATCATAATAAAGCATTATATGTGACAGTGTCTATTGGCTTTACATGTATTATTTCGAAATCATACAATTGTAAAAACATATTATGATTACGCAACAATTTGCAGGACAACAAGAAGCTTAAATGTTGGTGGTCACAGTAGTCTTTCAAACGTTTGCTGAAGATTTTTCAGTTAATCACAGATCACAAACAAGGTTTCCAATTCGATAGCCAAATACCCACATTCACATTCTGATAAAGTCCAAATAGTGAAACATTATCATAGTCTCACTTTCACCTCACGGATCATAAAGAAAGAAATTGGGAAGAAATGCCCCACACGTGCAAATGAGTTAGTCAGAAGCAATACAAAATTTTTTGTCATATTGGGATGGTATAATACCTTGGAATGTGTCAAAGCATATTTTATAGCTTCAAAATCATCTTTTCGTTGATTTATCGAAGACCGCTGCACATTTTTCTTTAACATGCTCAACAAGGCAACACCGTTTAACAGTTGGTGTCGGACGAAACGCCTAGAGAACGAGCATAATCCCTTGAAAGCTTCAAATTTTCTTTTGATTCAAGAAATGGTAAGTTTTCAGTAGCACCCATTATATCAGTATTCGGGGTTATTCTCTTAGGAGGAATTATGTGCCCCAGAAATGTAATTTCATCCATAATAAATTTGTTTCAGAGGGTTGGTTGTAACAGGGGCAGGCAGAAATTTCTGCAATGTACGGTCCAACAAATCCAGATATACCGGCCAGGTGAGGGTGGCTATGAGAATATCATCAAAATAAAGTGTAATTTTATCTAATGAGTCGGATCCAATCAGAGTATCAAGAGCAGTGATGAAAACTCTGGAACTGACATTTAGGCAAAGAGGTAACACATAGTATTGATCTCCCAGCAAACATAAAGGCTACATGTTTTCTGAGTTCCTTGGAAAGTGGTGTCTGAAAGTACAAAGCCCTAAGATCTGTAGTGGACAGGAGCTCAACTGCACAGAACTTTTGGAGTTGTCTTGCCGATTCTCTGGACACATTCACAGGTGCAGTAATCTGATTGCCCCAGCATCCAACACTATGCATACTTTCCCATCCGGTTTACCTATCGCTGATAAAGGTCTACAATAGGAAGAGGGTGAAGGTCAAACACCTACCACTCTGTCATACGTGTAATCTCTGCCTCTCGCTTAGACCATGGGGTGCAGTATGTATTCTTACAGTAAGTTTGATGTAGTTGAACTTCCATACGGTAGTGATAGGTGTTGGTCAAATCTGATTTTCAGTCAAACATATCATCATATTGCAATAGTAATTATTTAAGTTCTTCTTGTTGCTGTTGAGTAATTCCAGTAGACTGCAATATTTCGTTACAAATGACATCAATATCCTCATGTGTTGAAACATCATACTCCAACAGGTCACTGATCAGCAACTCGTGGGTTCAGATAGAATCATCTGGAAACTTCGACAAAATTTGCCATGATGTCCACGCGTGCTACCCAAATCCACAACTCAGTCTTTCTCATTTACTTGTAGGCGGCACTTTTTCAACTAAAGATTCGTTTCAGAATTTCTCTGCTGTAGAAACTCAAGACAAAAATACACCTTTCTGTTGATGCCACTACCACAAGAGAAATAACCACATCACCATATTCCCAACTTTTACATCTAGCTGCAATTCTACTTTGGTTAATTGTGACTTACCGTCTACAGCATCAACTAGCCTGCAGGTTGGTACAGGGTAAATAGGTAACTCTTTAACATTATTGATTTCACTAAACAATATATGAGACATTAGATTAATCATAGCTCCAGTATCAAGTTTTTGAGATAGTTCCCACAGTGTCACAAATACAAGATTATACAACTTCTTCTAGCCTATCTGAACATTTATGATAAGTTTCCTCCCCCCATGAACCATGGACCTTGCCGTTGGTGGGGAGACTTGCGTGCCTCAACGATACAGATGGCCGTACCGTAGGTGCAACCACAACGGAGGGGTATCTGTTGAGAGGCCAGACAAACATGTGGTTCCTGAAGAGGGGCAGCAGCCTTTTCAGTAGTTGCAGGGGCAACAGTCTGGATGATTGACTGATCTGGCCTTGTAACATTAACCAAAACGGCCTTGCTGTGCTGGTACTGCGAACGGCTGAAAGCAAGGGGAACCTACAGCCGTAATTTTTCCCGAGGACATGCAGCTTTACTGTATGATTAAATGATGATGGCGTCCTCTTGGGTAAAATATTCCGGAGGTAAAATAGTCCCCCATTCGGATCTCCGGGCGGGGACTACTCAAGAGGACGTCGTTATCAGGAGAAAGAAAACTGGCGTTCTACGGATCGGAGCGTGGAATGTCAGATCCCTTAATCGGGCAGGTAGGTTAGAAAATTTAAAAAGGGAAATGGATAGGTTAAAGTTAGATATAGTGGGAATTAGTGAAGTTCGGTGGCAGGAGGAACAAGACTTTTGGTCAGGTGATTACAGGGTTATAAATACAAAATCAAATAGGGGTAATGCAGGAGTAGGTTTAATAATGAATAAAAAAATAGGAGTGCGGGTTAGCTACTACAAACAGCATAGTGAACACATTATTGTGGCCAAGATAGACACAAAGCCCATGCCTACTACAGTAGTACAAATTTATATGCCAACTAGCTCTGCAGATGATGAAGAAATAGATGAAATGTATGACGAGATAAAAGAAATTATTCAGGTAGTGAAGGGAGACGAAAATTTAATAGTCATGGGTGACTGGAATTCGTCAGTAGGAAAAGGGAGAGAAGGAAACATAGTAGGTGAATACGGATTGGGGGGAAGAAATGAAAGAGGAAGCCGCCTTGTAGAATTTTGCACAGAGCATAACTTAATCATAGCTAACACTTGGTTCAAGAATCATAAAAGAAGGTTGTATACCTGGAAGAATCCTGGAGATACTAGTAGGTATCAGATAGATTATATAATGGTAAGACAGAGATTTAGGAACCAGGTTTCAAATTGTAAGACATTTCCAGGGGCAGATGTGGACTCTGACCACAATCTATTGGTTATGACCTGTAGATTAAAACTGAAGAAACTGCAAAAAGGTGGGAATTTAAGGAGATGGGACCTGGATAAACTGAAAGAACCAGAGATTGTACAGAGTTTCAGGGAGAGCATAAGGGAACAATTGACAGGAATGGGGGAAAGAAATACAGTAGAAGAAGAATGGGTAGCTTTGAGGGATGAAGTAGTGAAGGCAGCAGAGGATCAAGTAGGTAAAAAGGCGAGGGCTAATAGAAATCCTTGGGTAACAGAAGAAATATTGAATTTAATCGATGAAAGGAGAAAATATAAAAATGCAGTAAATGAAGCAGGCAAAAAGGAATACAAACGTCTCAAAAATGAGATCGACAGGAAGTGCAAAATGGCTAAGTAGGGATGGCTAGAGGACAAATGTAAGGATGTAGAGGCTTGTCTCACTAGGGGTAAGATAGATACTGCCTACAGGAAAATTAAAGAGACCTTTGGAGAGAAGAGAACCACTTGTATGAATATCAAGAGCTCAGATGGAAACCCAGTTCTAAGCAAAGAAGGGAAGGCAGAAAGGTGGAAGGAGTATATAGAGGGTTTATACAAGGGCGATGTACTTGAGGACAATATTATGGAAATGGAAGAGGATGTAGATGAAGACGAAATGGGAGATAAGATACTGCGTGAAGAGTTTGACAGAGCACTGAAAGACCTGAGTCGAAACAAGGCCCCGGGTGTAGACAACATTCCATTAGAACTACTGACGGCCTTGGGAGAGCCAGTCATGACAAAACTCTACCATCTGGTGAGCAAGATGTATGAGACAGGTGAAATACCCTCAGACTTCAAGAAGAATATAATAATTCCAATCCCAAAGAAAGCAGGTGTTGACAGATGTGAAAATTACCGAACTATCAGTTTAATAAGTCACAGCTGCAAAATACTAACACGAATTCTTTACAGACGAATGGAAAAACTGGTAGAAACGGACCTCGGGGAAGATCAGTTTGGATTCCGTAGAAATGTTGGAACACGTGAGGCAATACTAACCTTACGACTTATCTTAGAAGAAAGATTAAGAAAAGGCAAACCTACGTTTCTAGCATTTGTAGACTTAGAGAAAGCTTTTGACAATGTTAACTGGAATACTCTCTTTCAAATTCTGAAGGTGGCAGGTATAAAATACAGGGAGCGAAAGGCTATTTACAATTTGTACAGAAATCAGATGGCAGTTATAAGAGTCGAGGGGCATGAAAGGGAAGCAGTGGTTGGGAAAGGAGTGAGACAGGGTTGTAGCCTCTCCCCGATGTTATTCAATCTGTATATTGAGCAAGCAGTAAAGGAAACAAAAGAAAAATTTGGAGTAGGTATTAAAATTCATGGAGAAGAAATTAAATCTTTGAGGTTCGCCGATGACATTGTAATTCTGTCAGAGACAGCAAAGGACTTGGAAGAGCAGTTGAACGGAATGGACAGTGTCTTGAAAGGAGGATATAAGATGAACATCAACAAAAGGATAATGGAATGTAGTCAAATTAAATCGGGTGATGCTGAGGGTATTAGATTAGGAAATGAGACACTTAAAGTAGTAAAGGAGTTTTGCTATTTGGGGAGTAAAATAACTGATGATGGTCGAAGTAGAGAGGATATAAAATGTAGACTGGCAATGGCAAGGAAATCGTTTCTGAAGAAGAGAAATTTGTTAACATCGAATATAGATTTAAGTGTCAGGAAGTCGTTTCTGAAAGTATTTGTATGGAGTGTAGCCATGTATGGAAGTGAAACATGGACGATAACTAGTTTGGACAAGAAGAGAATAGAAGCTTTCGAAATGTGGTGCTACAGAAGAATGCTGAAGATAAGGTGGGTAGATCACATAACTAATGAGGAGGTATTGAATAGGATTGGGGAGAAGAGAAGTTTGTGGCACAACTTGACTAGAAGAAGGGATCGGTTGGTAGGACATGTTTTGAGGCATCAAGGTCTCACAAATTTAGCATTGGAGGGCAGCATGGAGGGTAAAAATCGTAGAGGGAGACCAAGAGATGAATACACTAAGCAGATTCAGAAGGATGTAGGTTGCAGTAGGTACTGGGAGATGAAGAAGCTTGCACAGGATAGAGTAGCATGGAGAGCTGCATCAAACCAGTCTCAAGACTGAAGACCACAACAACAACAACATTTGTCAGTTCATCTCAGACATCAATTCCGTCATTATATCTCAAGAGATTACTTGTTAGAATTACACTGTTCCCACCCTATTCCATGTCCATCATCAGGGGGTTCAATGAGACCAAGTTTAGTTTGTTGAACTCATGGTCACAAATTGTGCCTCCACTGTGACAATAATACTGACTGAGGGATTTTGATTTCAACACTGCGGTTCAACGTAATGAGGCGGCTCTGATTCTAATTGCAGGTAAATGTTATACATATTGATTTGTAGCTTATTTATTTGATTGGAGTGCCACTGATTAATAGAATTATTACGATTTTCATTAAAATGTGGCTAATTCTATGGACCAAAACACCATTGGTCATTACTACTATGTTTATTCCATGAACATGTTCCATTATTTTGATAACCGGAGTTTCATCTGTCAACGGTTCTTCACGTTTTTCTACGGTTTGTAAAATTACCATGTGACCGTCCATCAGCCAGCATCTGGAGAGCCAGCGGCGGAGCAACAAACGCAGTGCGAGCATCAGCTGTTCACTCAAGACTGTTGTTGTACAGTTGATGTGCCGGCTTCGCCTGGCGCACACCGTTGATGTTTCGATAACCATTACTGTTGAAACTTCCTGGCAGACTAAGACTGTGTGCCGGACCGAGACTCGAACTCGGGACCTTTGTCTTTCGCGGACAAGTGCTCTACCACTGAGCTACCCAAGCACGACTCACGCCCCGTCCTCACAGCTTTACTTCCGCCAGTACCTCGCCTCCTACCTTCCAAACTTTACAGAAGCTCTCCTGCGAACCTTGCAGAACTAGCACTCCTGAAAGAAAGGATATTACGGAGACATGGCTTAGCCACAGCCTGGGGGATGTTTCCAGAATGAGATTTTCACTCTGCAGCGGAGTGTGCGCTGATATGAAACTTCCTGGCAGATTAAAACAGTGTGCCGGACAGAGACTCGAACTCGGGACCTTTGCCTTTCGCCCTTTGGTACTTGATGTGAGACTATCTCCATATTTGATGATTACATCATAGTAATTTGGCGTCTAGTTTTTATCATATTAATAAACAAATTAATTTGTTAAGGGTGCTACTGATCGTATTAAAATTAACATGGGAAGAAATCACAGATTTAGCGTGCAACAAAAAAGTACTGACGAAAACCATTTCTTCGCAAAGAGATGCACATCGCTAGTAGCAGAACGCGCACTCAATCAAGAGTATCCGCCACCTTGTGACTTATTTACTAAATTAGAATAAGTATAAAAATAATTGCGACTTTGTCTAAATAGCAAGTTTTCTACACAATGTGGGATTCAGGTAAACAGACCTCACTAACACGAAATTTCACACGACAAGTCACTACTGGAGGAATGTATCAATGTTTCTGCAACAATTTGCTGTTGTAGATGACAACATTACTTTACGATTTCCTTGATTTTTAATTTTCACCAGTTTTTAATTCCTTTGTTTAATTACATTCTTTGTCGAAATAACACTTGATCATTGTTATAAATTTTCTCCATTCATTTGCGTGTATACCTTCAATTCTCATTCGTGTTGTACGTTCGCTTGTAAAAGAAATGAATGATCATGCAATAAACGATTGTGAATAAAATTACATATACAACCCAATGAATTATTTCATAATTAGGGTCTTGTCACGATTGCCAGTGTAACGTCACTTACATGAGAGCTAAGCAAAGAAGAAATTAACAAAAACCTTTTAGCTTAAACAGTCTCCAGTATCAGACTGATTCAACAGTGAATTATGGTTTCAGATCACAGAAAAACGCCCATTACTTCGCTGAGATAGAACTCTGCAATAAGTTTTTCTTTATAATATTACTGTCTTCGAATTTCTGTCGCTCGCTCTCTCTTTCCCTCTCTGCCTCTCGACGCATTAAATATGTGAACGTAAAATATTTCTTTTCGAATTATGACTGTGAAACTTCAGAGTTATACATTAGCCACTTTCTCTTTGCACTGATAGACTGGACTTCATTAAGAAAAAAACATACAAGTTATATGTAAGAAATATACATGAAATGAAAATAAATGGTTCCACAGCCATTTCCAAGTCTCAGACATCTATGATGTATGCATTCAGACTGAAAGCAACGAATGAAAATGTCGACCGAGGTCAGATTCCAAGCTGGGTCTCCTGTTAACAAGGCAGATTGAGAGATGGCACGCCGCTCACTTAAAAAACACTGTCAATCACATTAATATTCATATTTAAGGTCACGATCCCTCCAAGAACCATGGACCTTGCCGTTGGTGGGGAGGTTTGCGTGCCTCGGCGATACAGATAGCCGTATCGTAGGTGCAACCACAACGGAGGGGTATCTGTTGAGAGGCCAGACAAACGTGTGGTTCCTGAAGAGGGGCAGCAGCCTTTTCAGTAGTTGCAGGGGCAACAGTCTGATTGATTGACTGATCTGGCCTTGTAACACTAACCAAAGCAATCTTGCTGTGCTGGTACTGCGAACGGCTGAAAGCAAGGGGAAACTACGGCCGTAATTTTTCCCGATGGCATGCAGCTTTACTGTATGAATAAATGATGATGGCGTCCTCTTGGGTAAAATATTCCGGAGGTAAAATAGTCCCCCATTCGGATCTCCGGGCGGGGACTACTCAAGAGGACGTCGTTATCAGTAGAAATAAAACTAGCGTTCTACGGGTCGGAACGTGGAATGTCAGATCCCTTAATCGGGCAGGTAGGTTAGAAAATTTAAAAAGGGAAATGGATAGGTTAAAGTTAGATATAGTGGGAATTAGTGAAGTTCGGTGGCAGGAGGAATAAGACTTCTGGTCAGGTGAATACAGGGTTATAAATACAAAATCAAATAGGGGTAATGCAGGAGTCGGTTTAATAATGAATAAAAAAATACGAGTGCGGGTAAGCTACTACAAACAGCATACTGAACGCATTATTGTGGCCAAGATACACACGAAGCCCACGCCTACTACAGTAGTACAAGTTAATATGACAACTAGCTCTGCTGATGACGAAGTAATTGAAGAAATGTATGATGAAATAAAAGAAATTATTCAGATAGTGAAGGGAGACGAAAATTTATAGTTATGGGTGACTGGAATTCGGTAGCAGGAAAAGGGAGAGAAGGAAACGTACTAGGTGAGTATGGATTGGGGCTAAGAAATGAAAGAGCAAGCCGCCTGATAGAATTTTGCACAGAGCACAACTTAATCATAGCTAACGCTTGGTTCAAGAATCGTAAAAGAAGGTTGTATACATGGAAAAAGCCTGGAGATACTGACAGGTTTCAGATAGGTTACATAGATTTAGGAAACAGGTTTTAAGTTGTAAGACATTTCCAGGGGCAGATGTGGACTGTGACCACAATCTATTGGTTATGAACTGTAGATTAAAATTGAAGAAACTGCAAAAAGGTGGGAATTTAAGGAGATGGGACCTGGATAAACTGAAAGAACCAGAGGTTGTACAGAGTTTCAGGGAGAGCATAAGGGAACAATTGACAGGAATGGGGGAAAGAAATACAGTAGAAGAAGAATGGGTAGCTCTGAGAGATGAAGTGGTGAAGGCAGCAGAGGACCTAGTAGGTGAAAAGACGAGGGCTAGTAGAAATCCTTGGGTAACAGAAGAAATACTGAATTTAATTGATGAAAGGAGAAAATATAAAAATGCAGTAAATGAAGCAAGCAAAAAGGAATACAAACGTTTCAAAAACAAGATCGACAGAAAGTGCAAAATGGCTAAGCAGGGATGGCTAATGGACAAATGTAAGGATGTAGAGGGTTATCTCACTAGGGGTAAGATAGATACTGCCTACAGGAAAATTAAAGAGACCTTTGGAGAACCGAGAACCACTTGTATGAATATCAAGAGCTCAGATGGAAACCCAGTTCTAAACAAAGAAGGGAAAGCAGGAAGGTGGAGGGAGCATATAGAGGGCCTATACAAGGGCAATGTACGTGAGGACAATATTATGGAAATGGAAGAGGATGTAGATAAAGATGAAATGGGAGATACGATACTGGGTGAAGAGTTTGACAGAGCACTGAAAGATCTGAGTCGAAACAAGGCCCCGGGAGTAGACAACATTCCATTAGAACTACTAACGGCCATGGGAGAGCCATTCCTGACAAAACTCTACCATCTGGTGAGCAAGATGTATGAGACAGGTGAAACACCCTCAGACTTCAAGAAGAATATAATAATCCCGATCCCAAAGAAAGCAGGTGCTGACAGATGTGAAAATTACCGAATAATCAGTTTAATAAGCCACGGATGCAAAATACTAACGCGTATTCACTACAGACGAATGGAAAAACTGGTAGAAGCTGACCTCGGGGAAGATCAGTTTGGATTCCTTAGAAATGTTGGAACACGTGAGGTAATACTGAGCCTACGACTTATATTAGAAGCTAGATTAAGGAAAGGCAAACCTACGTTCTAGCATTTGTAGACTTAGAGAAAGCTTTTGACAATGTTGATTGGAATACTCTATTTTAAACTCTGAAGGTGGCAGGGGTAAGATACAGGGAGCGAAAGGCTATTTACAATTTGTACAGAAGCCAGATGGTAGTTACAAGAATCGAGGGACATGAGAGGGAAGCAGTGGTTGGGAAGGGAGTGAGACAGGGTTGTAGCCTCTCCCCGATGTTATTCAATCTGTAGATTGAGCAAGCAGTGAAGGAAACAAAAGAAAAATTCGGAGTAGGTATTAAAATCCACGGAGAAGAAATAAAAACTTTGAGGTTCGCCGATGACATTGTAATTCTGTCGGTGACAGCAAAGTACTTGGATGAGACACTTAAAGTAGTAAAGGAGTTTTGCTATTCGGGGAGCAAAATAACTGATGATGGTCGAAGTAGAGAGGATATAAAATGTAGACTGGTAATGGCAAGGAAAGCGTTTCTGAAGAAGAGAAATTTGTTAACATCGAGTATCGATTTAAGTGTCAGGAAGTCGTTTCTGAAAGTATTTGTATAGAGCGTAGCCATGTATGGAAGTGAAACATGGACGACAACTAGTCTGGACAAGAAGAGAATAGAAGCTTTCGAAATATGGTGCTACAGAAGAAAGCTGAAGATTAGATGGGTAGATCATATAACTATTGAGGAGGTATTGAATAGGATTGGGGAGAAGAGGAGTTTGTGGCACAACTTGACTAGAAGAAGGGATCGGTTGGTAGGACATGTTCTGAGGCATCAAGGGATCACCAATTTAGTATTGGAGGGCAGCGCGGAGGGTAAAAATCGTCGAGGGAGACCAAGAGATGAATACACTAAACAGATTCAGAAGGATGTAGGCTGCAGCAGGTACTGGGAGATGAAGAAGCTTGCACAGGATAGGGTAGCATGGAGAGCTGCATCAAACCAGTCTCAGGACTGAAGACCACATCAACAAAGGTCATGATCTCAGTGTTCCCCAGTACTACATTTTGTGTGTGGTTTATGAGCTTTTTCGTGGGGGAATTGTGTGTAGAATGTTTGTGTAACTGCATGTGTTGCCTGTAGAGCACTTGTACCCCAGGGGCCATGGTAGAGGCGATGGAAAACAGGGAGAAAAATGAATTGTGGGCCGAAAATGTTGTACCCAGTAACATAGCTCTGCGAGTGATTCTGGGAAGCAGTGCTCTGTCGAGGGACTTCAGGCCACTGCTCGCCCCTCTTACCACTTAGGTTGAAGCAGGAGGGCGCCCGTTTGCCAAACATTTTACCTGGGCCAGGTGACAGACCATCACTTAGTTGATCAGTTGGCTGAAAGTGGGCGGAGAATCCATTTAAGAGAGACTGCTGTAATCGGAGCTTTTGTGCAAACGGTGGGTTGCTCATGAAACTGCAAGGATTCTCATGTTTGAAGCTAGGACTATGCAGACAGAGCGACTGGTGCACATACTTAGTGGCGGAAAGACTGTTAACTCCCCTGACGCTAGGAACTCCCCAGGCTCTTTCAGCGAGTAGCAAAAACATATATTTTAAGGGCACGACAGTCTGGGAAGCGTAAAAGCCTTATTTCAGAAATTGGAAATGGCCAGCTTTGAAAGATTAGATCTCTTTGTAAATGAAGGACTGTGGTCCTATCCAGATAAACGTTTTCTTCCGAAACACGGCCATGACTACCATGAGAATGGCGAATCACTATTCTAAAATCTTGTTTTTCCAGACAAGAGAGCTTCTGAGTCGCTGCCTCTCAGAATATTCAAAGCAGACGCTTGTTCGCCAAGCGTGGGAACCCCGGTGTTGTCTCTGGATTGGCTATCAGGCCAACATGACAGTCAAGAGAGGAGAGTCAATGAGTAGAGGATAGTTCGATTGGTTTGTACAATGCGGAGGTGGTTATTTCGCTAATTCGGCTCTCACATCAAAGCTTGATGGAAAGTGACTGTGAGTGTTTGCTTTTTCGTCTTCTGGTCGTGCCCCGGTGGAGAACTTCAGGACTTTCGCTAATGGGTGATACTAGTGTTGTGCAACTTGTGATGGATAAAGAGCCAGTGGCAGTTTCCAACTGTACCGACAATGGAAGTGCATATCATCTCCGATATATCGTGTGTGACGAGAGTGAACTTATTTGTTTTGAGTCACCCGTCTGTCGTTTGACAATTCCACCAGTTCTGTGAGGTAGTGAGTGCATTATATTGCGAAACAGGCGCGCGTTTTTCTTTTTTATCAAAGTGAGACTATAGTGCACTGGGAACATTTAGACTCAGTTTTGGAGCTACGCGTTTTATCTCAGTAATTTGTAGCATGATGTAGTAATTTTATTTCAGTGTTTATATTGTCTGTGTCATCTATTTTTGTTTCTCATTGTGTTTTGTCAGTGACTTCTATTTCACTTCTTGTCTGATGTTACGTAATTGCTAACATTGTTGTGCAAGCTTTTGGGGAGCTAATTTATTTATGAGGATGTGTACGACAGATTACAATAGGTTTTGTTTCATGGGCTTCGGCATAAATGTACGCATTATTTGATAAAACGTCAAAGTAGAGTTATGGCACGTGATGCATTAGAGCCGGAAAGTAGAAATTGCTTCGAATGCTTATGAGAAGCAAAATCGTGTGTGTATTAAGAAAGGCTGCGCGCTAATGTCATACAAAATGGTACATGTGGCAGTCATTGATGAAGAAAAAGATAGGACGGCGGAAGAAATTAATTTAAATCATTCTGCAGACGTGGCACAAATGTCAAATGCAGGAAACTCCGATGATGAGCGTTCAGTTCTGTCAGGAAAAGACAGCGAAAATGATGCCGAGGTGGCACGTCACGTAAGATCTGTAAATACGGAAAGAGGTACACGCAGGGAAAGTAAGAGTCCGATTTCGCGGGCAACACCCATAGAGCAGCTGAGTAGCGTGCGTGTGGTTCAGGTACTGGAAGTACGTAGTTAGAATCGATCACTCAGTTGACGCAAGAGGCAGAGGAGAGACGACGACAGGAAGAAGACCAAAGACAGGAGACCCTCATTAATGAAATTAGGAAAATTCAGAAGGGCAAGACAGGCGGGAAAAGAGAAAGCACGAAGTAATGAAAGGAATTAAGGAATTTTAGTTAAGAGGGTAAAAGCAGAGGTTTAAGATATTAGGAAAACGTCAGATAATACGTGAGAAGTAGCGTCAGATTTCACACGTGAGGCAAGGACATCCAAATTAGTAGCACGAGATGCGCGGAAAAAATGCCCAAATTGCGCGAGATCAGGCAGCGCTGGCAAAGATCGAAGTGAGCGCAACCAAGGAAGCTATTTCTGCTCTTAAAAACAGGGGAAGAGAGTAGCTGAAAAGACACAGAAAGAAATGCTAGAAATCAAAGACGAGCGAACACATCTCACTACCCAGCAGAATGAACTGGCGGATGAAATGAGACGAATATGCGAAAGGGTCGCTCGTGTAGAAATTCAGCCAGAAGTAACATCTCGTCCCCGTGAGTTTACTGGTCATCAGGAATGTCAAAGGCAAAATTTTGAAACCTAACCTGGAGCCACATCCACCGCGCAGGCCGATGTACGGCAGGACAACCCGCTTAATGGGGGTACGTAGCTCGGCCGAGCGCGCTGTCAGTGGCGCGTAGTATACAAAGTACGGAACTGGACCACGCGCAACTCAGACAAACGAGAACATTGCTACATGACTGACGACACGAAACGAGCGTGCAATAGCATACAGGGATCGGTCGGCCATGAAATCTTGGGCCCACGAGCGCCAGAATTTAGAGAAAGTCGAGGGGTGCAAGATTATGAGTATTTCGACTTAAAACATTCTCTCTCAATTCAGAATTTTCAGGTTGACAAACAGAACTAAAATTCATTACACCCCACGTGATGCACATGCGTAGCGTTGTAGCAAACTTCCGCAGTTACGGCGAATTCAGAGGTGCTTTCCTAAATATGGTTCAAATGGCTCTGAGCACTATGCGACTTAACTTCTGAGGTCATCAGTCGCCTAGAACTTAGAACTAATTAAACCGAACCAACCTAAGGACATCACACACATCCATGCCCGAGGCAGGATTCGAACCTGCGACCGATTTCCTAAATACCCACAGTTCATTGAAGAAAGGATAAAATGGAGGTTATGCCGGCCGGTGTGGCCGTGCGGTTCTAGGCGCTGCAGTCTGGAGCCGAGCGACCGCTACGGTCGCAGGTTCGAATCCTGCCTCGGGCATGGATGTGTGTGATGTCCTTAGGTTAGTTAGGTTTAAGTAGTTCTAAGTTCTAGGCGACTGATGACCTCAGAAGTTCAGTGACGCATATGTCTCAGAGCCATTTGAACCAGGAGATTATGTTAGGGAAGGATTACGAAGCCTAGGAGTGCCGCAGTTCGGTAAAGTTTTTCGAGACGCTTGTCAACAAGAACCCTTACCTAGACCAACCACATAGTAATGAGAAGACAATGCGACACTGCTACGTGAGGTACCAGAAACTGTTTATTGGCAAATGTAACGACACAACAGAGTCATTCAAAAGCGAAAGTTAGACTTTGTCAAGGAAGCACAAAACGCGAGGGACCGAATGAGACATAATGAACGAAATTTGCAAGGTGCATCTGGAGGTAATAATGACGGGTAAAATACAAATAGAAACAGGTCAACAGGAAACCAGTATCAAGGCTAGAGATGTAATAATGAGCGTCAGTGGAGTGTTAGAAGCAGACGAGCGACGTATGGCGGTAACTTTCATGAAAACGGGAATAGCAACAGGAGGGAAATTCCGAATTCTGACCACTTCCTGAACCTGACCTGGAACTCTGGACAAGCAAGGAATAATGGAGGGATTGTCAGGCGAAATCCGCAACGTGATCACCAGAACAACGGAGTGGAAATCAGGCTAACCAACCCTCAAACAGAAGCCGCAGCAGAAGTCCGCGCAGAAACTGACAGTCGGCCGCTGAGGCCTCAGCTCAAAACAAAGCAATAGGTAAGGTCATTTCTGTGGTCATTTGGCGTGTTGCCCTTTATTTGTTTACATTTACACTTTTTTGATGATTTATTATTATAATTAACAGATAAGATCTCCTGTGACATCTGATCAATGAGTTTGGGGCCCGTAGTTTCCTGTCCAGCATTTTCACTCTGATGATTTACTGCAAATTTGTGACGTCCTACTATCCTCTCATGTTTCACCAGTATAAATTTATTTCATGGATAGAAATGTGCCGATTTCTCGGCGGAAACATCTCAGGTTTATGACAATAATGGTTGGTTCATCACTTGAACATTCCTGTATTAGTAGCTTGTAAGCCATAGCAAAGGTATGTGTTGGAACTGCGTGAAACCTGCATTTTTTGGTTCCGAAATAATTGCACAAGTCTTGGAGACAGAAGTCTTCTCAGAATTCTACTTGGAATGTAGTAATGCTTTCATTTCTTTCGTTGCATTGTCGGTGAGGCGTATGCACGGTCTGTTTCACCATTATGAATGAGGAAGCGATAGTGGTTGCACAGTACCCTATTAGCGATCCGACAGTGGATCTTGGCGTGATTTGGACCATACTACCGATACAGGTGGGGTATCTTGCGAGGTGGACATGGCGTGCCCACGCCAGAGGCGTATTCACTCCCGAGTTGGTTATTTTTTCTCGCTCCGGTTCCATTGAGGTTATTGTAAGTGGAGCGATATGTTCTCGTTGGTGGTTTTCGAGTGTGTTGCACTTGTGCATAATCGCCTGTGGTGCGATATTTTTTGCTGGTGGTTATCTCTTATGGATTATCGCCAGTAGTGCGATGATGTTTGCCATGGGGTGTTTCGATTGTGCATCGCCAGCGCCAACGCCAGAGGAGCGTCACTGGCAAAGATTTTATTACATGACGTGAGCACATGGAGTGCAAGCCACGGTAGTATGTATTTAGACGGATAGGAAGCAAGTGACGAATGGGAACAGATGAAAACGGAAGGTAGAAATTGTTCTGCGCTACAATATTATAAAAAAGACCTGGTATTTTTATGTCATTTCTGCAGCTGTTAATTGATGATATATTTACGTCGATTTTTAAGTGTTATTGGTCAGTTTCAGTGGGAAAGGTGGATTCGTGCCGATGTTTGTTCTATGCTGACAGCACATAGAAGAGTATACAGATAGCGGTGAGCAGTACTTGACCAAGATTCTGCGTCAGATACCTGCTTCAGCGTCACCATCCCATAAGTTGGCATCAGGAGAAGTATCAAAGTCCAGAGAAGCGCAAAGTAGAAAGGGTCAGGAAAGGGTCAGAGGTGGCTAAACTTGGTAAGGGGTAGAATAATTACAAGTAAGTGTTGCATGATGTGAGAGTGCTTGAAATATGAATCTGTAGGCTGTGATAGCTTAGGCCATTGGGATGCACAAACGGCGTTGGGAAACGGGGCGCCGTACTCTGGTGAGCTACCAGCTAATGTGACGTCACCATAGAACCACAAAGGCAGCTGTGAGCACCGGTGAGCACTCCCCCGCCGCTGAGGTGACAGGGCAGGCGGTTGACAGGTGTGACGACAATGTGTCAGATCAAGGGCGATGGAGGCGTGGGCAGAATCTTGCTTGTCCCTTTCACTCATGCCAATGGAGAGTGGGAGCATCCACAGAAAGGAGGGACTGAAGAGCACTGGACCAAGCGATTGATGTATCCTGTCACTTGCCATGATACTGATAATTGCTGCTGAAGGACTGTCATCAAAAAGAGCAACCTGCAACTGCTACCCCCATCTCTGATCTCTCAATACTCTAGATGCCTACCTGTTACTGTCATAGACTGGGGACATGTCCTGCCCTGACATCACTGTCACTGCTGATGATGTTAAGTAATGGGATAACTCTTCTCTTAGCACCTACTCAGCCCCTACACCTGCCACTTTCAACATGTCACACACCTCTTGAGTGTAGCACTGTGTTTATTTGTCTGTTTCATGTTAAAATTAATTTCTGGACTCCCTAAAGACTCTTGACAAGGGGGCAGTAGGAGACTTAAAATATATTGGTGTTTTTTAATTCCCATTTTTTGTGCCTTTTTGTGTTTTATTAGGTTAAATGTAGTATTTTAACTTACAACTCCATTGTTAGATGTGTACTTGGGTGCAAGATCACTCTCATGTAAAATCTAAGATTTCCAACAGACCTCACACAAATAATACACTAATAATCAAACCATCTTTTGAAATTTACATCCCGCGCCCGGGTTCCCGGGTTCGATTCCCGGCGGGGACAGGGATTTTCTCTGCCTCGTGATGGCTGGGTGTTGTGTGATGTCCTTAGGTTAGTTAGGTTTAAGTAGTTCTAAGTTCTAGGGGACTGGTGACCATAGATGTTAAGTCCCATAGTGCTCAGAGCCATTTGAACCATTTTTGAAATTTACACGTCTTCATTTTGTCTTTGTCATTTGTATGAATTCTCAATAAGTTAGACATGTTATTTAAATTTTGTATATTTTGTGTTAACACCATTTACTCTGTTGTACTAGAAGAACAAGTTTTGCTGAATATTTGGATAAAATTTGTTATGTAATTGTCTCTACAAAAGATTGAATCATTTTAATGCTTGGCAGCGGTAACAAAAATTATGAGTCATAGAACGCTCAGTGCTCAAAGATATTGTATTGTGGTTACGGAATCCAATCATCTCTAACCTCATCTTCGGTGTGACTGGGCTAGTTAAGTGTCTGCATGATCTTTTAACCATTCAGAAATTGTATTTATGGTCAGAGGTGTATGTCAAAGACCTGAGGGTTAACAGGAACAATTCTGACACCAGAAAATCACAAAACCTGCACCAGTGAGCGTGTGTATCACCCCTGGTTGAATTAGGTCAATACAGGGTGTGGTTTCCATTTTGGTTTTTGGTTGGCGAAGCTGTCATGGTCCGACATGTCATTCTCAAAGACCCAATTAGACTGTCATAGTTTCTTCTGCTCCATGTCACACTAACCTCTTTATTGAAGTGTGACACTCCCTGAGCAGATATTATTCGATAATGGGGAGGTAATGAGCGGTGGCATGCCACTTTCTCACTTCAACAACACATTAATATTCACATTTAAGGTCATGATCTCGGTGTTCCCGAGTTCTACATGTGGTATGTGTGGTTGGTGAATTTTTACATGAGGAAATTATGGGCAGAATGTTCATATAACTGCATGTGTTGATTGTAGAGTACTTGTACCTGAGGGGCCACGACGGAGGCGATGGGGAACAAGGAGAAAGATGGATATCAGACCAAAAATGCTGTGTCTAGCGATCTGGCTGTGAGAGCAATTCTGTAAAACAGCGCTCTGTGGATTGTATCTCCAGAGGGACTTCAGACCGTGGCACACCCCTCTTGCCACTTACGGCAGGAACAGGAAGACACCGGTTTACAAAACATTTTACCTGGGCCAGGGGAAAGACTGTTGCAAAGGTGGCCAGTTGGCAGAAAATCAGTGGAGGAAGCCATTTAAGAGAGACTGCCGTAATCTGAGCTTTTGTGCAAACGGTGGGATGATCATAAGACTGTTAGAAACTGAGACTATTCGGACAGAGAGATTGGTGCACATGTTTAGTGGAGGCAATGCAGAAACGTCCTTGACGCCCTGAGTCACAAGGTTATTTAGCGAGTGGGAAAAATATATATTTCATGGGCATGACTGTCTGGAAAACTTAACAACCTTCTTTCAGAAACTGGAAATGATCGGCCTGGAATGACTAGATCTGTCTGTAAATGAGGTACTATAGTCATGTCTAGGCAGACGTTTTTCTCGACACATTGCCATGGTTACTGTGAGAACGACGTCTCCCTAGTCTAAAATCTTGATTTTCTAGACAAGAGAGAAGTTGAGTCGCTGATTGGCTCCTCTCAGTATGTGCAAAGCAGAGGCTTGCTCCCCGAGCATGGGAATCCTGGTGCTGTGTCTGGATTGGCTACAGGCCAACAGAATAGTGAAGAGGAGAGATTCAATGAGTAGTGAATAGTTCGACTGGTTTGTAGAATGCGGAGACGGTTTTTTCGCCAGTTTGGCTCTCGTACCAAGGCTTGATGGAAAGTGATTGTGAGTCTTTGCTTCTTTGTCCTCTGCTCCTGCACTGGTGGAGAACTCCAGGACTTTCGCTAGCGGGTGAGACTTGTGATCTGCAACTTGTGATGGACTAAGAGCCAGTGTGTTTCCAACTGTACCGACAACAGAACTGCATATCATCTCGGATATATCATGTGTCACGAGAGTGAACTTATTCGTCCTGAGTAGGTCATTTGACGTTTGACAATCCCAGCATCCACCGTCGTGCATGTGGGTCAAAATTGGTTTGGTCAGACAAGAGAACGGGTGCACCTCATTAGATTAGATTAGATTAATTATTCATTCCATACCCATAAAATCTGAATCTACTGGGATTTCAGGGCTGTGATACGCCAGTCCATATAGTTTGCAAATTTTCGCGGGTGCGTCAGAACATCACAGCTGCTGCTGCGTGCCACTGCTCATCCTCAGTGTGCCGTTTTCTGCTACTGCCTGAATCAAGGTGAAAGGGTAAAGCACTGCTGCATCGGCGTAGGATTGTTAAATGATACTCACAGCTCCTTGATCTCCGGTGAAACATAGTTTGTGATGTGCTTCGTCATAGCTGATTCCATTTGAAAGGAATTAAGCTTCACAGCGGTTTCATGTAAACAAAGTCAGATTGCGTTCTAAAAGGGATTAATTCAGGGGAGAATTTGTATAGTTTCTACTCCAGTGAACACTTTGCAAATCAAGCACCATCCCTTTTAGGATTTGTGTTTTGTAATTTTTTTGTAAGATTTATCAGCTCACCATAGTTATAAAGGGATGAATAAAAACCTGTCATTATCTTTGTAAACTTAAATACGCGACGGTCCTGATTCATACTCCTCAACCATTCACCATTTTTATTTTTTTTTGTTCGAATCGGTTTTGAATTCCGGCCTTGGCACAGGCTGTCATTCGTCGCTCAAGACTACATATATACTCCATAGATGTTGTTGTTGTCGTTGTGGTCTTCAGTCCTGAGACTGGTTTGATGCAGCTCTCCATGCTACTCTATCCTGTGCAAGCTTCTTCATCTCCTTGTACCTACTGCAGCCTACATCCTTCTGAATCTGCTTAGTGTATTCATCTTTTGGTCTCCCTCTACGATTTTTACCCTCCACGCTGCTCTCTAGTACTAAATTGGTGATCCCTTGATGCCTCAGAACATGTCCTACCAACCGATCCCTTTTTCTAGTCAAGTTGTGCCACAAACTCCTCTTCTCCCCAATTCTATTCAATACCTCTAGTTATGTGATATACCCATCTAATGTTCAGCATTCTTCTGTAGCACCACATTTCGAAAGCTTCTATTCTCTTCTTGTCTAAACTATTTATCGTCCACGTTTCACTTCCATACATGGCTACACTCCATACAAATACTTTCAGAAACGACTTCCCGACATTTAAATCTATGCTCGATGTTAACAAATTTTTCTTCTTCAGAAACGCTTTCCTTGCCATTGCCAGTCTACATTTTATATCCTCTCTACTTCGACCATCATCACTTATTTTGCTCCCCAAATAGCAAAACTCCTTCACTACTTTAAGTGTCTCATTTCCTAATCTAGTTCCCTCTGCATCACCCAACTTAATTCGACTACATTTCATTATCTTCGTTTTGCTTTTGTTGATTTTCATCTTATACCCTCCTTTCAAGACACTGTCCATTCCGTTCAACTGCTCTTCCAAGTCCTTTGCTGTCTCTGACAGAATTACAATGCCATCGGCGAACCTCAAAGTTTTTATTTCTTCACCTTGGATTTTAATACCTACTCCGAACTTTTCTTTTGTTTCCTTTACTGCTTGCTCAATATACAGATTGAATAGCATTGGGGAGAGGTTACAACCCTGTCTCACTCCCTTCCCGACCACTGCTTCCCTTTCATGTCCCTCGACTCTTATAACTGCCATCTGTTTTCTGTACAAATTGTAAATAGCCTTTCGCTCCCTGTATTTTACCCCTGAAGTTAGAGATTTGAAAATATCTCTGGATCTAACTGTGAAATTCATTTGATTAAAGCATTTATACCTATGTTTGAGGCGGGATCCCCCTATTTCATTTGATGCTGAAGTGTTACTCCAGTACTTTTAGAGAGCAATGGTCTTCGAGTTTACGCCTGGGTACCCGGGTTCGATTCCCGGCGGGGTCAGGGATTTTCTCTGCCTCGTGATGGCTGGGTGTTGTGTGATGTCCTTAGGTTAGTTAGGTTTAAGTAGTTCTAAGTTCTAGGGGACTGATGACCATAGATGTTAAGTCCCATAGTGCTCAGAGCCATTTGAACCATCTTCGAGTTTAGGGCGAATATCAAGTGGTCTGAGGCGTGAACAGGAGTCTGGATTGAGGAAGGAGGTGTGCTCGAGTACTCTGCCCACTTGTGCAAACTGAATGTGCCAGGGTAGCGTAGTGGTTAGCACTTCTTAATAGTGAGCAGGAGACTCAGGTTCGAATCTCTAGCATGATACAAATTTTTATTTGCCATATCAGGCTGCATATACAAATGTAAATGGTAACTATCTCACTGAGGTGGCCACAGCGGTTGCTGTGCAAATCGGGACCAAGTCGGCTAATTCTTCTCACAAAAACTCACTGACTGATACATGAGATGAGATATTAAGAAATAAGTACTCAGTGTTTAGTGAATATGTTGTGGTATTGAAATAAAGAAATCAATACGTCTGGCTGTTGAAATATTCCTTATTATTTAAGGACACTTACATGGAACATCCATCTCAAAAAGTTGCAAGAAAGAAAAAAAGAGAAAGAAACACATTTCACAGAGATCTTTGTTTACTCATGGACAAAAATTAACCAGCGCTATAAAGGGACTGCTTGAACCTGAGATATGCATAAATTTAAACATTATATGAGTTCCTCGCTCGGTGGAAACATTACTTTCTGTTACAGTTATTCAGTCGAGATGAATCACACAGTTTAAGATGGAGAAACCACTGTGACGTTTCATTGTGTACTCTATTTTTAATGGACTGTCTGATCACGATGCACAGTTAGTGGAAATGAACAATACAGCGCCTTACAGCAATGAGATATAATCATGCAAAGTAGTAAGGCTCGTTAATGAGAACAAGATGAGGCGTTTCAAGTGTCAGATAAAAGAGGTGGTACAGGATGAGGTATACATTAAAAGAGATGCTAATGTCAAATTAAATGTGTTCCATAGTAATTTATTTGGCGTTTCACAGTTTAGCTTCCAGAAGGGCTTCTCTACTGAGACGGCTATTTATGCGCTCACTCATTAAATTGTACAAACTTTAAGTAATAAAATATTGACAAATGGTGTTTTTTGTAATTTTTCCACGGCGTTTGATAGGGCATATCATTCTACTCTTTTAGAAAAACTCAAGTTTTATGGAAGGAAATGAGCGTGTAGCATTGTTGGCGGGGAGGCCCCATCCGGGGATGTTCGCCGCAGTCTTATTGCAGTCAACGCCACATTGGGCGACTTGCGTGGCGGTGATGAGGATGAAATGATGGTGAGGACAACACAACATCCAGTCCAGGAGTGGAGAAAATCTCCAACCAGACCGGGAATCGAACCCGGGCCCACTGCATGGGAGGCAAGCACGTTACCACTATTTTTTCTTTTTGTTGATCTTATTTCGTTCTATATTGTTCGTTGGATTTGTTCGTGGCGAACGTCCGATGACACTCGTTCAGGTTGTTCGTTGATCCGTGCACTCAGTTTTTTTTTTTTAATTAGATAGGGTAGCTAAACCCTCTGACACTGGTTTGTAAAATACTTAAAAACCAAAATGGAAAACGTTGTGTTGTATAATTAAAACAGGGTTGAAAGCGTAAAAATTTTAAATGATTGGATAGAAATCACAAAGGGAGTCCCATAGTGTTCAATTTTGGATCAATTCATATTTCTTATATATGTGAATTATGGTCACCTAACGTTTGGCAAGCAGAATTGGTATTTTTTACAGGTCCTACTAGGGCTATAATAAATCCTACTACAGGGAAAGCAGCAGAGGAGATTGACGATAACGTTATCCAAATAATTACACTGCTGGAAACAAAATTAGTACATCTCGGAACATGACATCGCTTTTGATCCGATAACGACATATGGAGCCTGGGGGATAGTGCACGTACAACCGGTTTCAACGTCGTTTGCCAACAGGTAGCGTACTCGCATAGCTTCAAGAGTGTCATCTGTGTCTATCCTTTAATTGGGAATGCTCTCCGCGAGAAGGCTCAATGTTGTGCAGACGTGTGAAGCACATAGGCAACCATAACACAGAGACGCACACGTGCTTCCGAGAGCCAACTCGACGAGTTTGAAACGGGTCAAATTGTAGCCTTTCGAGTCGCGGAATGATCCTTTCGCAGAATTATCAGATAAATAGGACGTGCTGCGTCAGATATGCAACGATACTGATACCAGTAATCACGTGAACATTCTCACATTCGTAGACGAGCTTCCAGATGTCCACGCAGCACAGACGCCCGCCAGGGTCGTCGTATTGTAACAAAAGTAGTAGCACATAGTACAGCTACCACAGCACCGAAAAGAGGGCTTGTGAGCTCTCTCTTGTCAACGCCAACTGTTGCGAACTGGCGGGACTACGGGCATGCTCGACTTCCACTCACGCCACATCATCGACGTACAGGGCTCGACTGGGTCCATCAGATGGTCATTTCGAAGATGGAATGTCACACTGAAGTTCTCAGTGATGACAGTAGATTCTGCCTGAGCGAAAATGACAGTCTTTTGCGCTTACGATATAGACCTGTTGACCGCAGTCTCGTAGAGTGCGTTCGTAAGACACACTGCCCCCCCCCCCCCAGGTCTCATGATCTGGGGTGCGATAAGCTACAACTCTCGTTCACTTTTGTCGTTTCTGGAGGTGGCGGTAACCAGCGATCGGTATTGCAGAATGTTGATAGAGCCATTCTCTTGCAACAGGAAAGTGATGTGTTTTTCAAACAGGATAATGTTCGCCCACACATTGCCCGTGAAATTCAACGTCCTCTGCAAGACTTGTAACAACTTCTCTCAATAGCACGATCACAGGACTTGTGGCCAATCTGAAACTTGTGGTATATGATAGGACGAAAAGTGACTCTTACAGAACTAAGCGACTATATTGAGCAGGTGTAGGATAACGTATCCCAGGACTGTGGGACGTAAAATTTACAAACCTCAAACCAGTCACAGAGGGCAATCACGAGAAAACGCAAACACAGGCTTGTAGTTCACAAAGATTTGTTACACATATCCCAAAAACAGTTTTACAAAATATTTTACAAAACCGACCTTCCAATAGCCACCTACAACAAATATAATTACAAGAGCATATGGAATAAAACAAGTTAAGGAAAGATCCTTCCTTGTAACTAAATAACAAATATCCCCAGATAAATATAGATGACAAGCATAATTGCCCACAAATATAACTGGAATTTACCGGGACTAAATACCCGTTGGCAAAACAAGCAATAGTACACAATATTAAGTAACAAACTTTAAGTAAAAGAGCAAATTCCCCAACGGAAACCTTATACCAATAAACAGGTCATAGCACAACGCAATTCCACCAATTGTATAGTGACTTACTCCACGGAACTCTCTCGTGAAACCCCTTTCAAGTATAACAATTGTTAGACAGAAGAAAGTTATCTTAAGAGTCAGTCTAAGTTCCATGCAACAACGGGCACACCCCAACGGATGACCCACTCTAATACAAGAGTTACCAAACTACTAGGATCAGGGGACGCATATTGGCGCAGCCCGAACACATTAGCGAAAGGAATCTCCAGATAATTACAAGGGAGAATACTCAAGTTCTGCCAACTACTGGGGTGAGCAGTGACTCTGACAGGATACAGCCTAGCAGCACCGAGCGTCACCTAAACGTCCCTGGTCGAGCTAACGGCGTCCGAACATGTTTCACTGAATCGCCGCCTCCTGTATTGGTCAATCCGGAAGTGATTGTGCCCTCCGCTCGTAGTTCACTGTAACATTAAAAAAAAAACAAAGGAAAGACAACTAAACCAAAGGACACAACACAAACCCTCTCATTTCAGAGTTATGCCCCCCTCCCCTTTAAATTTAATACCCTTAACACATGCAAGGCCTCAAAGAAATGACATGAAAAACTATTCACTTCTTACAGTTCATAATTCTTTACTCTTACTGGCAGACCCCAATAACAAGCATAAAGTTTGGAGAAGTTAACGGCCTCCCGAACCAACAGCATAAATGCCCATAATACGAGACACCAAAGTCATGGCCCCTTCAGACGGAGACCACAGAATAGAACATACGATACTCAAGTAACATTACAAGCACACTGTCTTAACACTAAACATGGCCTGCGCACTATCCTAGAATGACTCATGCAGCCTTCACACTACTCATGCTTACAAGGGAACCTCCCCATCGCACCCCCTTCAGATTTAGTTATAAGTTGGCACAGTGGATAGGCCTTGATAAACTGAACACAGATCAATTGAGAAAACAGGAAGAAGTTGTGTGGAACTGTGAAAAAAAAGCAAAATATACAAACTGAGTAGTCCATGGGCCACATATGCAACATCATGGACAATTACACAACAGGAGCGCCGTGGTCCCATGGTAGCGTGTGCAGCTGCAGAGCGAGAGGTACTTGGATCAAGTCTTCCCTAGAGTGAAAATTTTACTTTCTTTATTTTTGCATAGTTATTATCTGTCCGTTCGTTCATTGACGTCTCTGTTCACTGTAATAAGTTTAGTGTCTGTGTTTTGCGACCGCATCGCAAAACCGTGCGATTAGTAGACGAAAGGACGTGCCTCTCCAATGGGAACCGAAAACATTTGATCGCAAGGTCATAGGTCAACCGATTCCCCCACAGGAAAACACGTTTGATATATTCTATACGACACTGGTAACGGCATGTGCGTCACATGACAGGAATATGTTGTCGACCCACCTAACTTGTACACTTGGCGAATGGGTAAAAAGATTCTTCTACCTTGCCCGATTTAGGTTTTCTTGTGGATGTGATAATCACTCCCAAAAAAGTGATGAAAACATAAGAGTTTGTCACATAAACTGAAAATAAAAAATTAAACTCTACACTCGATGGAAGATTTGAACCAAGGACCTTGCGTTCCGCAGCTGCTCACGTTACCACGAGACCACGGCGCTCCTGCGTTCCCAGTGTCCTTGATGTTGCTTATCTTGCCATCAACTACTCAGTTTGTGTATTTTGCTTATTTTTCACAGTTCCACACAACTTCTTCCTGTTTTCTCAGTTGATCTGTGTTCAGATTTTCAAGGCCTATCCACTATGCCAACTTATAACTAAATCTGAGGGGGGTGCGATGGGGAGGTTCCCTTGTTAGTGCCCCGTCTCTGAGCAGAGTTTTACATTCTTAACACCACTACTCAACATATACCGGAACCAAGAGTGAATTCCTCATTCCCGTCACGGTGGGGATAAACACATACAAATTACTGTTTCCGTTTGTGAACACAAATTACGATCAAACTGTTCACAAAATACAACTGCAAGGAAATAGCAAATGCCCACCGTTAGTAGAAGCAAACGACGAGAATCCACATAGCATACATAGGCATCCAGCATCAGGTAGTACAATACACACACTTCACACACTCGATAGTGCATTGGAGGCCGTCACCAGCAGCCCGCCGCCGACACACTGTTCAAACCATACCACATCACCGCGAGCAACCGTAACGGTCACTCCAAGACTCACCAACACAACATATGCTCAAGCAACGGCCAAGGATGACCACTAGGGACCCGGAGCGGAAAACGATGCCGGAAGCGCCGCTCTTAAATAACGGCCAGCTCGGACGGGATTATTGCCCCTACTAGATAAGAGAATCACTGGCGCCAGCGACTCCCTCACGCCTCAGACAGTATTCGCCATCTTTACGATCGAGTAGATGCCAGAAACAATGCTGGTATTGACACCCGTGGAGGCTAGAACTTGTACTAATATGGTTGTTCGACAAGGGTCGATACCTGGTAACTCAGGATCGCTTGTGCTATTGATTTGTAAATGTACTCCATACACGCTGTTGGGAAAATAAATTTTGAGTTAATTGAAAACCTCTAAGAGGGCGCACATTTTTTTTCTGCTAGTGTATTGAGTGATTCTCAGAAAATCGACTCTACCAAAATTTTGAAATAAAAACATGCTACAATGGGTTCTGTACAACAAATAGAGTCATACCAACAATTGATGTAGTACATGAGCAAAAGTCAGGAAATAGGTCAGAATCCTACACATTTTTGCGTGTACGTACGTCGGAGGCGACGACAGGACAGAGGGCTGATGCGGGGGAGAGGGGGGGGGGGGCAGGGTGCAGGGTGCAGGGGCAGGGCTAGTGGGGAGCAGCGGTGCTGGACTAATCAGAGTTGGGCCTAACTTCATCTTTATCGCGGCCGCGCGGCGTGGCGGCGGCCAAACTTCATCAGCGGCCGTGCCGGCCATAAATCATCGTCCGATAAGCCGGCCAGCTAGCGGCCCAGCGGCCGCGCATTAAAGTCTTTGTCTGCGCGCCGCCGGATGGGAGCCGGCTCATTTGGGAAGCACTGCGCTGCCTAGATTGACGCCTCCACCGCGCCTGCCGGGGCGTCAGCACCGTGCTTGCTACGTTCCAGCGTCCGTCCTTCAACCAGCTGGACCTTCAGCGATACGTGACGGGCACAGACGCAGTGCAAGTACTTCTGACGATGATGGCGGATCAGACGAAACCTCTTGGAAGATCTTTTTGTTTCGGAAGATTGTTTATTGGTGCTGAAAGTGAAGAGCACCCACCTTAAGACAAATGGTTCAAATGGCTCTGAGCACTATGGGACTCAACATCTTAGGTCATAAGTCCCCTAGAACTTAGAACTACTGAAACCTAACTAACCTAAGGACATTACACACACCCATGCCCGAGGCAGGATTCGAACCTGCGACCGTAGCAGTCCCGCGGTTCCAGACTGCAGCGCCAGAACCGCTAGACCACCGCGGCCGGCCCACCTTAAGACAACTGACATAAAACTGAAGTCAGGGTGATGTAGCTAAGACCGCCACTTCAAATATACTGAAGTGAAAAAAGTCATGGCATACCAGCTAATATCGTGTAGGACCTTCTTTTGCCTTACGTAGTGCAGGAACTCGACGTGGCATGGACTCAAAAGTTCCTTGCAAGTCCCCTGCCTCTATAGCCGTCCATAATACCGGAAGTGTTGCCTGTTCAAGATATTGTGCTCGAACTGACCTCTGGATTGTGTCCAATATGTGTTCGATCGGATTCATGTCCGGCGACCTGGGTGGTCAAACCATTCGCTCGAACTGTCTAGAATATTTTTCAAACCAATCGCGAACAGCTGTGGCCCGGCGTCACGACCCATGGTCACCCAATAAAGTTCCATCGTACTTTGGGAACGTCAAGTCCTTGCGTGGCTGCAAGCGATCTCCAATTGGACCAGAGGACTTAATCCATTCCATATAAACACAGTCCACACCATCCCGGAGTCACTACCAGCTTGCACAGTGTCTTGTTGACAACTTGGGCCCATGGTTTCGTCGAGTCTGCTCCACACTTGAACCCTACGATCACCTATTACCAACAGAAATCGGCTTTCATCTGACCAGACCACAGTTTTCCAGTCGTCTAGGGTCCAACCGGTATAATGACGAGCCCAGGAGACGCGCTGGAGGCGATGTCGTGCTGTTAGCAAAGCCAGTCGCGTCGGTCATCTGCTGCCATAGCCATTAACGCCCAATTTTCGCTACAGTGTCCCACATTGATTTCCGCGGTTATTTCACGAAGTGTTGGTTGTCTGTAAGCAATGACAACTCTACGCAGACGCCGTTGCACTCGGTCGTTTAGTGAAGCCGTCGGACACTGCGTCGTCCGTGACGAGAGGCAATTCCTGAAGTTTGGTATTCTCGGCACACTCTGGACACAGTTGGTCTCGGAAGAATGAATCTCCTAACGATTTCCGAGTGGAGGAGGAACCTTGTAGCAGCACGCGGTCCTTTGGGCCTGATCACGTGAAGTAAAGTAAGTATTTGGCAAAGTGATAGCAACAACCTGTTGGTTACATGAGCATTAATTATAATATTAGATGCCAAGGATGCCGGGGATTTGAACACTCATGAAACACATATAATAAAAGTGATGAGTACGGTAAACAGCTGCTTGGAGATAGAGGTATAAACAACGGGATAATACATGCGGGAATGCATGAAAATACAGGCCCAGGATTTCAACGAATTTCTTAAAGAACCACTTGCACATAGAAGACTGCCGTTCGTTCAAAATTAGAGGTGGGTTACGCGATTGGTATATAAAGATTCCTAATTTCTCTAATATATCAGGCCCACGCCCGTTTTGCTCAACATGATCGGCGGTCCTCTATCTATGGGTAATGTAATATACCCATCCTATTATAAATGACAGCTAAGTGCAGAATTACTTTTATAAGCACGTTCATCAAACCTAGTGACAATGTTACAGCTAGTTTAACCCACGTAAACTGAAACGCAGGGACCACGTTTAATTTTATAGGCGCCTGAGCTGTTATGTCTATTAGTTTTGTCATCAACAGAATTTCGCAACAAAACGCCCAATTTTTTCCATGTAAAAGAACCATCTCCAATTTCATTTTCCTGAAAGCTCAATCACGCGCAGTATTTTCACTATGTGGTCCTGGTTAAAAGATAGAAGCATGAAGGGTCTTTTTGTCGATTGTATTTTCTATATAACTGTAAATTTCTATTCTTCATTCCGCATTCGGGAGGACGACGGTTCAATCCCGCGTCCGGCCATCCTGATTTAGGTTATCCGTGATTTCCCTAAATCACTTCATGCAAATGCCGTGATGGTTCCTCTGAAAGGACACGGCCGACTTCCTTCCCTAATCCGATGAGACCGATGACCTCGCTGTCTGGCCTCCTTTCCCAAAAACAACAACAATCTATTCTTCATTCATTTTATAATTCACACATTGTAAAGTTCTGCAAAAGTTTAACTTTGTATATTTCCTTTCTTATGGGAAAAATAAAAATGCTTTTTTTTCCATTGTCGCAACGTGGCACTACTTCCATATTCATCACCGCACTCTATGCCTTAAGTTATCGCTCTTGTTATCGCGTTGTAGTTAGTCAGTTAGCCTGTCATGACAGCTTTCTTTGTTACATACTTCTTTTATATATATTTATAGATCTAGTACGTATTTCAGCTGTTTCATTTTGACGACACTATTGTATATTGTTTGTATAGCCACATTTTCTGTTATTTGCTATGTATTTCTGATTTGCAGACAATGTGAAGATGAATTCTACCCAAATGCGTAAAATGAAGTAATTGGTTTTCTGCTGGTTGGTTCTTATTGAGTGACCAACACACCAATTGTGCAGTACTCTCATTAATCTGTGCTTTGTCAAAGTAGCTTACGTCGGTGGATATCCCGATCTGAGGCCCCTATGTGTCGCTGAAATGACTCCATATTCGTCCCTGAAAGGCGTGTATACTTTCCTTACCGCGTCACGTGACAACGCCTTCCGTCCAGGAAGTGTTGCACGTGTCCGCACCAACACCAGTCGACTTTCTCCCTCGTGGCGGGCAGTGACTATAATGTTTCGACCCAGTGTATATACACGGCTGCAAAACACCTATCAGACATCTGTCCCTAGTTCGCTCAAAGACGCCCAACCCCTTACGATACTTAATCACAACAACAGTTTACCATTTTTGTGTGAACAATGAAGAACCGTCAGGGCTTTCTCAGCTTGTGCTGCTGTCGGTGGACTACAGATATGTGCATCTGTACATCTATGGAACCAAACGCATCAGTCAAGAACAGAGGAAAACAGAAATTTTAGGGACCAAACGTCTCCTGTCAGCAATTGCTATCTTCTCACACACTATGGTGTCCAAAAAGGCGCATCATGCAGTCGAATCCTCCAGTCCAGTTGGCGTGGCTGTACAGTAATTTTCGAAACTGGAGAGACTAGGATTATCTTGGTATGTCCCTAGGCTGTTAAGGGTGGTTTTTGGTCTTCCACATTCATCTAGCCGAACTAAAAGGTGCAGTTTTCGACACTCGTTTTATTGAATTTGTAGTCATACCAGTGGATCTTCAATAATCGAAGACATGAAAATAATACAATAAACCAGTTAACTTTGTCGTACATGAAGTTTATTAAGCAAGGAATATTTTTTGCATTCAGGTGAAAAAAGTCATGGCGCACCTTCTAATATCGTGTCGTATCTCCTTTATCCCGACGTAGTGCAGCAACTCTCCGTGGCGTGGACACAACAAGTCGTTGGAAATCTCCTCCAGAAATAATGAACCATGTTGCTTCTATAGCTGCCTTTAACTGTGAAAGTGTTACCGGTGCAAGATTCTGTGCACGAACAGACCTCTCTCTCGACCGAGTCCCATAAATGATCGCTGCGATTCATGCCGGGCGACCTGGGTGGCCAAAACATTCGCTCGAACTCTCCAGAATGTTCTTCAAACGAATAGCTAAAAACTGTGGCTCGGTGACACGGCCTGTTGTCATCCATCGTTGTTTGGGAACATTAAGTCTATGAATGGCTGCAAATGCTCTCCAAGTAGCCGAACATAACCATTTCAAGTCAATGACCGATTTAGTTGGATCAGAGCGCCCGGTTCATTCCATGTAAACACAGTTCACACCATTATGTAGCCACCAACAGCTTGCAAAGTGCCTTTTTGACGACTTGGGCCCGTGGCTACGTGCGGTCTGCGCCACACTAAAACCCTACCAGCAGCGCTTACCAACTGAAATCGAGACTCGTTTGATCAGACCACGGTTTCCCAGTAGTCTAGGGTCCAACCGATGTGGTCACCAGCCCGGGGGAGGCGATGTCGTGCAATTAGCAATGGAACTCGCGGCGGTCGTCGGCTGCCACAGTCCATTAACGTCAGATTCTGCCGCGCTGTCCTAACGGATACGTTTGTCGTGCGTCCCATATTGGTTTCTGCTGTTATTCCAGACAATGTCACTTGTCTGTTAGTATTGAGAACTCTATCCAAACGTCGATGCTCTCGGTCGTTAAGAGTGGACTGTCAGCCACTGCGTTGTCCGTGGTGAGAGGTAATGCCTGAAAATCAGCATTCTTGGTACACTCTCGACATTGTAGACCTCGGAATATTTAATCCCTTAAGGATTCCTGAGATGGAATGCCCCATGCGTTGAGCTCCAACTACCGTTTCCCGTTCAAGGTCTGTTAATTCCCGTCCTGCGACCACAATCACGTGGGAAACGATTTCACATGACTGATCTAAGTACAATTGACAACTTTGCCAATGCACAGACCTTGAATACTTTGTGCATGTGATAATACCGCATTTGTGTATGTGCATGTCGTTAACCCATGACTTACTTCAGCGTACATGGCATGAAAGTTGTACATATGTATTTTAAAATTTATATTCGACTTTTATACTTTGAGGAGTGACATTTTTGCGTTTTTTTTTGTTCCTACGCAGTAAAAATTTCTTCATGTCTCCACTTTTTATTGCTATGTCCGATTTTTAATTTTCATTGTCAACCTTAAGTTATTGTTATGTGGAAAAAATATTTTTTACGTCGTAAGAAATATGTAATTCTAGATCGTGGTATCAAAAATATTTCATTTATATTAAAATTAATGATGTGCAACCGTGTACTTTGAAAGTACTGATGAAATATGTTTAATGTTTCGGTATCTACATCTACATTCTACATTGATACTCCGCAAGTCACCCAACGGTGTGTGGCGGAGGGCACTTTACGTGCCACTGTCATTACCTCCCTTTCCTGTTCCAGTCGCGTATGGTTCGCGGGAAGAACGACTGTCTGAAAGCCTCCGTGCGCGCTCTAATCTCTCTAATTTTACATTCGTGATCTCCTCGGGAGGTATAAGTAGGGGGAAGCAATATATTCGATACCTCATCCAGAAACGCACCCTCTCGAAACCTGGCGAGCAAGCTACACCGCGATGCAGAGCGCCTCTCTTGCAGAGTCTCCCACTTGAGTTTATTAAACATCTCCGTAACGCTATCACGGTTACCAAATAGCCCTGTGACGAAACGCGCCGCTCTTCTTTGGATCTTCTCTATCTCCTCCGTCAGACCGATCTGGTACGGATCCCACACTGATGAGCAATACTCAAGTATAGGTCGAACGAGTGTTTTGTAAGCCACCTCCTTTGTTGATGGACTACATTTTCTAAGCACTCTCCCAATGAATCTCAACCTGGTACCCGCCTTACCAACAATTAATTTTATATGATCATTCCACTTCAAATCGTTCCGCACGCATACTCCCAGATATTTTACAGAAGTAACTGCTACCAGTGTTTGTTCCGCTATCATATAATCGTACAATAAAGGATCCTTCTTTCTATGTATTCGCAATACATTACATTTGTCTATGTTAAGGGTCAGTTGCCACTCCCTGCACCAAGTGCCTATCCGCTTCAGATCTTCCTGCATTTCGCTACAATTTTCTAATGCTGCAACTTCTCTGTATACTACAGCATCATCCGCGAAAAGCCGCATGGAACTTCCGACACTATCTACTAAGTCATTTATATATATTGTGGAAAGCAATGGTTCCATAACACTCCCCTGTGGCACGCCAGAGGTTACTTTAACGTCTGTAGACGTCTCTCCATTGATGACAACATGCTGTGTTCTGTTTGCTAAAAACTCTTCAATCCAGCCACACAGCTGGTCTGATATTCCGTAGGCTCTTACTTTGTTTATCAGGCGACAGTGCGGAACTGTATCGAACGCCTTCCGGAAGTCAAGAAAAATAGCATCTACCTGGGAGCCTGTATCTAATATTTTCTGGGTCTCATGAACAAATAAGGCAAGTTGGGTCTCACACGATCGCTGTTTCCGGAATCCATGTTGATTCCTACAAAGTAGATTCTGGGTTTCCAGAAATGACATGATACGCGAGCAAAAAACATGTTCTAAAATTCTACAAGAGATCGACGTAAGAGATATAGGTCTATAGTTTTGCGCATCTGCTCGACGACCCTTCTTGAAGACTGGGACTATCTGTGCTCTTTTCCAATCATTTGGAACCCTCCGTTCCTCTAGAGACTTGCGGTACACGGCTGTTAGAAGGGGGGCAAGTTCTTTCGCGTACTCTGTGTAGAATCGAATTGGTATCCCGTCAGGTCCAGTGGACTTTCCTCTATTGAGTGATTCCAGTTGCTTTTCTATTCCTATCATTGTCATTCCTATATCATTGTCATCTGGCTAAGAGACACTGTGGACGAACCTATCAGTCGTCTGAGTTACAACAAGTTCTGCATACAGTCTGTCAAATTTACTTCCCCAGGCAGCATACAGTCCCCAGTTCAAAGAATCAGTAATACAAAACTTGTCTCCACTTGGATAAATTTCTGTGGACATTCGTTGTTTATGTCTGCTCTCGTTTGAAGTTTTAAATAAGCTTATTTCTCTGATATTTTGAGGAATATCATTCTAGAGTCGGGTTGCTGATACAGAAAATGATTTTAAGAAGTTGACCATTTTTTTCAACCTCGATCGTTTACGAAAAGGAAACTGCAACGAAAACAGCAAAAAATTTTGCTTGCAACGTTGAGTTACTCTTCCCAAATACTTCTTTACACAATCGCCGCTCCGACTTTGACATTTGTCGCAGCGTGGACCAACTTTCTAATAGCCGCGTCATAGAAGGCAACCGCCTGTGCTTTCTGCTAATTCTCTACACTGGTCTCCTGCTTGCTGTCTGTGCCAGAACGCTGTCCTCACTGCCAGCGGTACATGGGAGCTGAAAAATAAGAAGAACGATCCAAATCTTGGCTCCATGGTAGGTGATCAAACACTTTCCCGTCGAGAACGCTGCAGAAGCATCATTGTTGTTCCTGCACTGTGCAGCCGAGAACTGCCATCAATAAGGAAACACATGACACTTCCTTCAAATCAGGCGGAATCCGTCAGTAGGCACTTCAGGCTTGGCGGAAGAGTCTTATTATTCCAAGCATCTCTACGTGCTCACTGTGTGCTGAACAGAGAGAAGTGCAACACGACGAGAGCGACGGGCATGCTACGGACACTGGACAACAATCTGTGCAAAACTTCGTCGGATTTTCACGATGGTTCTAATTTATCGACAGATTGGAAGCTGAAAAGAATAGCCCTAGCGTTAGTTTTCTTTTTTTATGTCATCAGTCTTCTGACTGGTTTGATGCGTCCAGCCACGAATTCCTCTCCTGTGCCAACTTCATCTCAGAGTACCAACTGCACCTTACGTCCTCTGTTATTTGCTGGATGTATTCGAATCTCTGCCTTCCTCTACAGGTTTTTCTCTGTACAGCTCCCTCTAGTGCCATGGAAGTCATTCCCTGATGTCTTAACAGATGTCCTTTCATCCGGTACTTTCTTCTTGTCAATGTTTTACCTATATTCCCTTCTTCAACGATCCTGCTGAGAACCTTCTCATTTGTTACCTATCAGTCTACCTAATTTTCAACATTCTTCTGTAGAACCACGTCGCAAATGCTTCGATTCCCTTACGTTCCGGATTTCCCACAATCCATGTTTCACTACCATACAATGCTGTGCTCCAAACGTACATTCTCAGAAATTTCTACTTCTAATTAGGGCCTATGTTTGATACTAGTAGACTTAACTTGGCCAGGAATACCTTTTTTGCCAGTGCTAGTCTGCTTTTGATGTCCTCCTTGCTCCGTCCGTCGTAGGTTGTTTTGCTGCCTAGGTAGTAGAATTCCTTACCTTCATCTACTTCGAGACCATCAGTCCTGATGTTAAGTTTCTCGCTGTTCTCATTTTTTGCTACTTCTCATTATTTTCGTCTTTCTTCGATTTACTATGTCCTTATTCTGTAGTCATTAGACTTTTCATTCCGTTCAGCAGGCCATATAATTCTTCTTCACTTTCACTCAGGATAGCAATGTCACCAGCGAATCGCATCATGGATATTCCTTCTTTGTGAATTTAATTCCACTCCTGAACCTTTCTTTTAATTCCATCGTTGCTTCTTGTATGTACAGATTGAGCAGTAGGGGCGAAAGACTCCATCCCTGTCTTACGCCTTTTTAATCCGCGCACTTTGTTTTTGTTCATCCATTCTTATTATTCTCACCTATCTGTTGTACATATTGAATATTTCCCGTCTCTCCCTACAGCTTATCCCTATTTTTTCCGAATTTCGAACACCTTGCACCATTTTACATAGTCGAACGCTTTTTCCAGGTCCCAAATCGTATGAACATCTCGTGAATTTTCTTTAGTCTTGCTTCCATTATAAACCGATACGTCTGAATGGCCTTTCTGGTGCCTTTACCTTCCCTAAAGCCAAACTGATCGTCATCCAACCCATCCTCAATTTTCTTTTCCACTCATCTGTATACTATTCTTGTCAGCAACTTGGATGCATGAGCTATTAAGGTGGCTGTGCGACAATTCTCGCACTTGTCAAATCTTGCAGTCTCCGGAATCACGTGGATGATACTTTTCCGAAGGTGAGATGATATATTGCCAGACTCATGCATTCTACACAACAACGCGAAATTCTTTTTGTTACCGCTTCTCCCAATGATTTTATAAATTCTAGTGGAATGTTATCTATCCTTTCTGCCTTACTTAATCTTAAGTTTTCCAATGCTCTCTTAAATTCTGATTCTAGTTATGGACCCTCTATCCCTTCTACATCGACTCCTATTTCTTCTTCTATAATATCAGACAAATCATCCCACTCATTCAGGTCTTCAATGTGCTCTTTTCACCTACCCACTCTCTCCTCTGGATTTAACACTGGAATTCCCGTTGCACCATTAATGTTACCACCCTTGCTTTTCTTTTCACGGAAGGTTTTTATGACTTTCCTATATGGTGAGTCAGTCCTTCTTACAATCATTTCTTTTTCGATACCCTTACATTTTTCATGCAGCCATTTCGTCTGAGCTTCCCTGCACTTCTTATTTATTTCATTCCTCAGCGACTTGTATTTCTGTATTCCTGTATTTACCTGAACACTTTTGTACTTCCTTCTTTAATCGATCAACTGAAGTGTTTTTTCTGTTACCCATGGCTTCCTCGCAGTTACCTTCTTTGTACCCATGTTTTTATTTCCAACTTCCGTAATTGCCCTTTTTAGAGATGACCATTTCTCTTCAACTGTACTGCCAACTGATCTATTCTTTGTTGCTGTATCTATAACAGTAGAGAACTTAAAGCGTATCTCGTCTTTCCTTTGTACTTCTGTATCCCAATTGTTCCTGACTAACCTTTTAAACTTCTTCATCACTACTACAGTGTGATCAGAGTGTACATTGGCTCCTGGGTACGCCTTGCAACACAGTATCTGATTTCGGAATATCTGTCTGACAATGACGTAATCTAACTGAAATCATTCCATACCACCCGGCCTTCTCCAAGTATACATCACCCTACTGTGATTCTTGAAGAGAGTATTCACTATTACTAGGTGAAATTTATTACAGCACTAAATTAGTCTTCCTCCTCCCTCATTCCTTGTCCCAAGCCATTTCCTCCTGTAACCATTTCTTTTGCCCCCTCCTCTGCAACTGCACTCCGATTCCCCATGACTACCACATTTTCTTCCCCCAATACATACTGTATCCCTTTCAATATCCTCATATACTTTCTCTATCTCTTCATCTTCACCTTGCGACGTCGGCATGTACACTTGGAAAATCGTTCTCGATGTGGGTTTGCCGTCGATTCTGATAAGAAATCCTATCTTTGAACTGTTCACAGTAGCACACTCTCTGCCCTACCTTCCTATTCATAACGAATCCTACTCCCATTATATTATTTTCTGCTGCTGTTGCTGTTAACCTATACTCATCTGATCAGAAATCCTTGTCTTCTTTCTATTTCACTTCATCGACCCCTACTATATCCAGACTGAGCCTCCGCATTTCCATTTTCAGATTCTCTAGCTTCCCTACCGCATTCAAGCTTCTGTCATTCCGCGCTCCGATTCGTAGAACGGTATCCTATCGTTGGTTATTCAGTGATTTTATAATGGTTACCTACCCCTTGGCAGTCCCCTCCCGGTAATCCGAATGGGGCATTCTGGAATGTTCTGCCAATGGAGAGATCATCATCACACTTTTTCAGTTAGAGGTCACGTGTCCTGCGGATACGCCTTATGTCTCTTTAATGCAATGTTTTCATTGCCTTCTGCATCGTCATGCCGTTGATCATTGGTGACTCTTCCGTCTTTGGAGACAATTCCCGCCCCAAGGACACCACTATGTGGTGTAAGAGTTGAAGAGAAATAAGAAGGAATGTAGCGACAGAGAAGACTGCACAGCAAACACAGGCTACGCACGTTCTCGCATACTGCAGTGGAGTATTCAGCCTAGTCAAAGTGATGGTCCAGAATTGTTCTCAAGTTCTTTGCAGAAGTAAAAGAAGTAATTCCTATGCCGTTTAGCATTATGCGTGGAAGAGATTATCTGAACTGAGGCGGGTTTCAAGCTTAACCCATCTAAAACGAAAGCATTCTTGGTGGCTCACGAAAGATTTATTGCTCCAATAAATCTTTCGTGAGCCACCAAGAATGCTTTCGTTTTAGATGGATTCAGATTGAAACCTGCGTCGACTCTGCTTACGAAATTAGGTGAGCATTAACAAGATTGATCCCTGTGCACAGGTTTATTGGATTTGTAGTTTGGTGTAACAGAAGGTCGTCGGCGTATAATTAATATTTACAATGGGGGAGAATAGTCAACAGTCAATAACGAGTAACGAGAGAAGTAATGGATCCAATACTGATCCTCGAGGGACGCGTGATACTAAACTCCTCTTTTTATTGGTTCAAATGGCTCTGAGCACTATGGGACTTACCATCTGAGGTCATCAGTCACCTATAACTTAGAACTACTTAAACCTAACTAACCTGCCCGCGGCAGGATTCGAACCTGCGACGGTAGCGGTCACGCGGTTCCAGACTGAAGCGCCTAGAGCCACTCGGCCACACCGGCCGGATCGTTTTATTCCAATCGTTATACATTGCTGGTGGGATGTAAGGTATGACTGGAACCACTGAACGGCACTTGGAAGAAAAGCGTTGACTTGCGAGCAGAGTCCACAGCTTTGCTTAAATCCAAAAATCATGCAATAGCTGCCTCTTGTTTGTTCGTACTGTATCTAGTACATGCTACACCTAAGATTTTTAAAGCACGGAGAGTTGTTACAGTCATCTAAGAAGATTTGGAGATTGGAAGGTGCCTCACTCAACATTCTGATTTAATTCTGTTCAAATGGCTCTGAGCGCTATGGGACTCAACTGCTGAGGTCATTAGTCCCCTAGAACCTAGAACTAGTTAAACCTAACTAACCTAAGGACATCACAAACATCCATGCCCGAGGCAGGATTCGAACCTGCGACCGTAGCGGTCTTGCGGTTCCAGACTGCAGCGCCTTTAACCGCACGGCCACTTCGGCCGGCTAACGTAATTCTGTCTAATTAACGTGAAGTAGTTGTCGAAATGGTTTCTTACACAGTCCCACAAGAAATCTGTTTTCTCGAACTGGTTTTCTTAAGCTAGAGTGTTTCATTGGTACGCTAAGTATCGAGTGCAGTTGAACTCTACCGTCTCATAAATTTCACGGAGGGGGAGAGACGGTCGAAATAACAAAGCAGATATTAAATAGGCAAAGCTGTATCACAGTGGGGTATAGCGCTCCCTATGAACTCAGGAGAGCCGGTATTTCCAATTTTATTGACTCCCACGCTTTGGCGGCTGATGTGAGCTACGTCACAAGATGAGAATCTTGTAATAACGGGAGCCCTTTATTTAATGGTAAACGAGTCGAATGTACACGGATATTACACGCTCTCTGACATCGTTTGTTCAAGGCGGAACGGCAAGGCACTTGAGGCTTATCAAAAGGCGCTGTTAATATTTTCCCCCAGGCGGAGAATAATATTGCTGGCGGGCGGCCCTGAGCCGGCTTCTGGATATCCACTTTGCAGCTCGCGGGGCTCGGTGCCAGCCCGTGCGGAAATAAGGCTCCGACCTCCAGGCCGCGCGGAAAGTATCCGATATTATTTGCGCGCTCCGCTTACGGCGCGCGAGACGAAGCACAGCTCGCACACTTACTGTACCTTTTTTTTTCTAAAACAAGGTGCCACTGAGCGGGTCTTCACCTTTTATCTACAAAACCCTAAGCGCCCTGTGTCGATATGCCAAAAAATAAAAAAAAAGGTATTTAACCACATCATGTTGAAAGTACGGTTATTTCTAAACGAGGCGATGGATATTAAAATTTTACTTTTGCGAAGCTCTTAGGTCCTATATGACTTCTGCGAGAAACCGAAGTAAACTTTCAGACAGTCTGGTGCAATATGTCTCCTCATATACACTACTGGCCATTAAAATTGCTACACCAAGAAGAAATGCAGATGATAAACGGGTATTCATTGGTCAAATATATTATACTAGAACTGACATGTGATTATATTTTAACGCAATTTGGGTGAATGGATCCTAAGAAATCAGTACCCAGAACAGCCACTTCTGGCCGTAATAACGGCCTTGATACGCCTTGACATTGAGTCAAACACAGCTTGGATGCCGTGTACAGGTACAGCTGCCCATGAAGCTTCAACACGATGCCACAGTTCATCAAGAGTAGTGACTGGCGTATTGTGACGAACCAGTTGCTCGGCCACCATTGACCAGACGTTTTCAATTGGTGAGAGATCTGGAGAATGTGCCGGCCACGGCAGCAGTCGAACTTTTTCTGTATCCAGAAAGGCCCGTACAGGACCTGCAACATGCGGTCGTGCATTATCCTGCTGAAATGTAGGGTTTCGCAGGGATCGAATGAAGAGTAGAGCCACGGGTTGTAACACATCTGAAATGTAACGTCCACTGTTCAAAGTGCTGTCAATGCGAACAAGAGGTGACCGAGACGAGTAACCAATGGCACCCCATTCCATCACGCCGGGTGATACGCCAGTATAGCGATGACGAATACACGCTTCCAATGTGCGTTCATCGCGATGTCACCAAACACGGATGCGACCATCATGACACTGTAAACAGAACCTGGATTCATCCGAAAAAATGACGTTTTGCTATTCGTGCACCCATGTTCGTCGTTGAGTACACCATCGCAGGCGCTCCTGTCTGTGATGCAGCATCAAGGGTAACCGCAGCCATGATCTCCGAGCTGATAGTCCATGCTGCTGCAAACGTCGTCGAACTGTTAGTGCAGGTGGTTATTGTCTTGCAAACGTCCCCATCTGTTGACTCATGGATCGAGACGTGGCAGCACGATCCGTTGCAGCCATGCGGATAAGATGCCTGTCATCTCGACGGCTAGTGATTCTAGGCCATTGGGATCCAGCACGACGTTCCGTATTACCCTCCTGAAGCCACCGATTCCACATTCTGCTAACAGTCATTGGATCTCGACCAACGCGAGCAGCAATGTCGCGAGGCGATAAACCGCAATCGCGATAGGCTACAGTCCGACCTTTATCAAAGTCGGAAACGTAATGGTACGCATTTCTCCTCCTTACACGAGGCATCACAACAACGTTTCTCCAGGGAACGCCGGTCAACTGCTGTTTGTGTATGAGAAATTGGTTGGAAACTTTCCTCATGTCAGCACATTGTAGGTGTCGCCACCGGCGCCAATCTTGTGTGAATACTCTGAAAAGCTTATCATTTGCATATCACAGCATCTTCTTCCCGTCGGTTAAATTTCGCGTCTGTACCACGTCATCGCCGTGGTGTAGCAATTTTAATGGCCAGTAGTGTAGTTATTTCTTTATGTAGCAGTTAGGGCGTCACAACGTTACATGTACATTACACATAAGTTCTTTAATCCATCTTACAGAGTGCGGTGGATGGCACTTTATGTACCAATGTTACATGTCCGCTTCCTGTTCCACTCACGAATCATTAGTTGAAAGGACAACTACTAGTAAACCTCTATGGGGACTCGAATCTCTCCGATTTTACCTTCGTGATCTTTTCACGACATGTGCATAGAAGGGAGCAATACATTGGTTCATTTTTGTAAACTCTCGGCACCTTAGCGGTATACCACGCCGTTTTGCACAATGCCTCTGTTTTAGCGCCTGCCACTGGAGTTGTTTGAGCATATCCGTGATGCTTCGCGCTTACTAAGTGAACCTCCAATGAAACATGCTGCACTCTTATGGATCTTCTCTATTTCCTGTATCAATCCTACCTGGCAAGGATCCCAGGCTGACGATTAATATTCGAGAATTGGTAGTACGAGGTTTTTGTAAACTACCTCGTTTGTGGGTGGATTACGCTTCCTGAAGACTTTCGATGAAAATCATGCATCTGCCTTACCAGCGATCAGTTTTCGTGCTCGTTATACTTTAAATCGCTCCGTACACCTATTCCGAGCTCTTTAATAAATCTGTCTGCATGCGGCGATTGTTCTGCAATCGTTTGATAGTACAATAACTCATGTTTGCGCCTATTTATGCGCAATACTGCTACTCCCTGCACCAAACTGCGATCCTTTGCATCTCTCTTCGCATTTCGGTACAGTTTTCTAGCAATGTGACTTCTTTGTGTACAACATTAGCCACCAAAAGCCTAATTTCAGTTCCAGTAGGACATTTAAGTATATTGGGAAAAATAATGATCCTACAACACTGCCCTGGGGTATGGCTGAAGCTACTTTTATGTCTGAAGACATCTTTCCGTATGGAATGACGTGCTTTGCTCTCTTCACTAGAAACTCTTCAGTCAATACAGACAGTTTGCCTCGTACTACACAGGCTCGTATTTTGTTCACTAAGCTGCAGTTTGAAACTATTCTGGATCTCAAGCAACAGGTTCTCAAAGAGCGGGCCGGTTCCACTGCTTTATGGGTCTCGTGGACCAACAGATCAGCTTGGATTTGTTTGAGGAATCCATGTTGATTCCTACAAAGGAGATTTACCAGGCTGCAGAAACGTCATAACACGCAAGCATAAAACATTCTACAATGTACTGAGATCAGCGATAAAGGCCTATAGTTTCGTGTGTGAGTTGGAAGACCCTTTTTGAAAACGGGAATGTCTTGAGTTTTTTCCAATCATTAGGAACAATTTGCTCTACAAGTGATCTATGGTACCCTGCTGTTTAGGAGGAGTAAGTTTTCGTATACTCCATTAGCGACCTGCCCTGGCTTCAACGGGTAGTGTCTAGAACCGGACGACTTGTGTGCAGTAGCGGTAATTTACACTGAGGTGACAAAACTCATGAGATAGCGATATGCAGACAGAGGTAGCGTTAGTATCGCGTACACGAGGCGTAAAAGGACAGTGCATTGGCGGAGTTGTCGTTCGTACTCAGGTGATTCATGTGGAACGGTGTCTGATGTGACTATGGTAGCACGATGGGAATTAACAGACTTTGAACGCGGAATGTTAGTTGGAGCTAGATGCATGGGGCATTGCTTTTCGGACCTCGTTACCGAATTTAATATTCCGAGATCCACAGTGTCAAGAATGTAGCTAGAATAGCAATTTTCAGGAATTACCTTCCACCACTGACAACACAGTGGCTTACGGCCTTCACTTAATGACGAAGATCAGCGGCGTTGACGCGGAGTTGCCAGTGCTAACACAAAGAAATACTGCGTAAAATAAATCCGTTAGGGCAGTGTGGCGAAATGTCCTCTGGCATGAGTTCCTTTGCTAACAGCACGAATCATCGCCTGCAGCACCTCTCTTGGGCTCGTGACCATATCGGTTGGATCCTGGACGACTGGAAAATCGTGGCTTGGTCGGATGACTAACGATTTAACTTGGTAAGAGCTGACAGTAGATTCGAGGTTTGCGAGACCCCACGAAGCCATGGACCCAAATCGTCAACAAGGCACTGTGCAAACTGGTGGTGGCTCCACAGTGATGTGGGCTGGGTTCACATGGAGTGGACTGCGTCCCCTGGTCCAACTGATCCGATCATTGACTGGAAATAGTTCAAAAATGGTTCAAATGGCTCTGAGCACTATGGGACTTAACTACTTTGGTCATCAGTCCCCTAGAACTTAGAACTACTTAAACCTAACTAACCTAAGGACATCACACACATCCATGCCCGAGGCAGGATTCGAACCTGCGACCGTAGCAGTCCCGCGGTTCCGGACTGCGCGCCTAGAACCGCTAGACCACCGCGGCCGGCTGGAAATAGTCATTTTCGTCTACCAGAAGACCATTTGCGGCCATTCATGGATTTCATGTCTCAAAAAACGATGGAACTATTATGGATGACAGCGGGTCATGTCACTGTGGCAAAATTGAAGAACATTATGTACCATTCGAGCGAATGATTTGGTCACACAGATCGCGCGACATGGGACGTTATCTAGAGGTTAGTTCTGCACCGGCGACATTTCGCAATTATGAACGGCTATAGAGTTACCATGGCTCCATATTTCAGCGAGATACTTCCAACGGCTTGTGGAGTCCATACCAAGTCAAGTTATGGCACCATGCCGAGAAAAAGGAAATCCGACACGATACTAGGAGGTACGCCGTGACTTTTGTCACCTCAGTGTAGTTTACAGGCAACTGCATAGAGTAATGCATAAAATATCTCAGAACAATTTCAGCTTTTATAACGTCGCCAGCTTCATATAATTGAAATGATTTAAACAACAGGCGCAGGAAAACCTCTTAGGTGACATGAATGTTATCTGTTCCGTACATAATTGGTTTGGGAATGTCATCTCGTGGCAATGATGGGAGCAAGTCAAGACAACTGTTATGAGTACAACCAATGTAAATACTGTATGTGAATTATGAGTGTGTGTGTGTGTGTGTGTGTGTGTGTGTGTGTGTGTGTGTGTGTGTGTGAGAGAGAGAGAGAGTATGTTTGAATATGTCTTTGGATTTTTCGCATGTTCTGTATCGGAGGCTGACTGAGTGAATCACAACTGATTACCAGAAATAAAAGAAAACAAAGCCGAAAGAAACGTGTGTGATATGGATGCGTAGCCCCTGATGGCATTCACTTGTAAACGCTAGTACTCACTCATTCATTTGTCAGGCACACCACCGCAATTGTCTGTCGCAGTCTCTCCATGGCAGACTTTTTCACCCTGCCACGCAAAGAACTGTCTGTGCATGTAGGTTTGATTGAACGGAAGCAGAAAGCTGAAATACGAGTTATTTGATTCGGTCCTGAAAAACCGTTCTTTATGTAAACGAAACAAAGGTGCATCCCTTACTTAATTACTTTTTCGAAAAACGTTTTCCTTTTGCATAAAAATTAAAAATACCGATTTTGTATTCACTTGTTTCTTTTTGCTATCCAGTAGTCCTCGAACGATTGCTTGCGATATTTCGAAGTTAATTAATTCCCTGCCATTGTACACAGAATGTGCATTGAATTATGAATGCGAATTGCGATTGCATACGTGATGGAAGCTGAAACGGACAGTCTGAAATTGTCGTTCTGTTTGGAAATGTTCTTCAACCGTCTGTAGAACTCCTTCCAAATTTTCTTTAGTCACTCGCTAGGAAATTCTGAATGACGTTCCTTCCTTTATTTCTAAGGTGTCAAGACGTTCTTGCCCCTGTTTCCCGTTAACACATTCGAAACGGCACTCGAGTTTCAGTCGTACACTAGCCCAGCCAGTCCTCGGGTGATTCTCACAGGAAGCAGAGAGTCCGCGCGCACTGTTTGGCAGTGGCTTCACTGCGCTGGGCAGGGCTGATCATCCAAGGAGTTCTGCCTTTCAACACTAGAGGCAGTGGCATCGTTTCCACATTGGCGGTTGACAAACTCATCATAATTCAGCCACTTCGCTCGCCGTCTCCATAAATTTTACACACTAACCTTCCTCATACATCAGTCAGACTATTAATAAATATAGTATCAAAATCACTTTTTCTGAGATTAGACCGAAGAGAACAGGGAACTTCAATTTATACTACAGGTAGGGAAGAGCAGAAGAAGATATATACTCGTATAGGTATCCCAATAAGTTTTGTCGCCTTTGTTGAGCGATTTCTGTTGACTCGTATGGTCCGATGAGATCTTGTTCCTTAAGTTTGGTAAGCTTTGTCAATACAGAGGAAGTGGTTTTTGAGGATTTATTTTGTCGTTTTTGTGTTCGACCTGACTGTGTTACAGACTCCAGCTTGATTTTCGGTGGGATGTTGATGGTACCACTCAGCCGCTTTGCAGTTTGACATCACGCCCACACGTTGACAGCACAAACTGACGGCACACTTATTTGGATAGTGAATGTTGGGTCTACTATCTACCCCCTCCCCCCCCCCCCTCTTCCAATCGGGGCCTCAAATGACGTAATTTACACATTTATTTGTCACTGGCGTTATTTGGGATTGTGTAACACATCAGTTTCTTTTAATGGATATTCCGCTTTTTTATTCAGATACTCTTCTGACGACGCGACTTTAACTACGAAACCTATTGTGGTTCCAAATAAAGATTCTCACATACAGCTGTTTGCAGTTTCCATTTCACAAAATTCTATTCCGTGGTCAAATTTCTCGGTGTACTAGGTGTGGGTACAAATTAATGGGACTATTGCCTTAAAACATTTTATTTAAAATCATACATGTTTAGTTAATTTCACCCTCCGCATATTCCCCTCTTCTATCCGTGGAACGCTCCATGCGAATTTTTAACTAATGGAAAAGGTGCTGAAGTTTTCCTCTGTGAGTTCTTTGATGGCCCTTGTCGCTTTTTGTTTCACTGCTTGAGAGAACTGGAAATCTTTTTCTTTTACTGTAGATTTCATCCTGGGGAATAGATAAACGTCAAATGATGTTAAGTTAGGCGAATAAGGTGGATAGTCAAATACTGAATTGCTGTACTTCGCTAGAAACCTTTTATAGACAAGACAGTAAGAGCCGATGCGTTGTCTTGATGCAGAACCCATGACTTGTTCTTCCACATTTCGGGTCATTATTTCTTATTTTCTCGCAGAATTGAGCAAAATCCTCGGTGTAGTAATGTTGATTAATAGTCTGACCTTCAGGAACTTAGTGAAGATATGCAATCCTGTGAATATATAAGAAATCATCATCGCTTTGAATCTTGATTTGTTCATTTGAGATTTTTCGCTTTCGGTGAAGTTGGCCCTTTCCATTACGTCAAATGACACTTAGTTTCTGGATCACTAGCGAAAAACCAGGATTCATCACTGTCATCACTCTTTCCAACAAATTGTGATCATTCTCTATTGTATTCAAAGTGTCTGTACAAACATTTTCAAGCGCTTCTTTTAGTTCGATCGAGAAACTTTTCGGCACCAGTTTCGCGGCTCGCTTTTCTCATGTGTGATTAGTTACGTGTAACTTGCCTTATGCATTATTTGTCAATTCCTGTAGTTTCAGCAATCGACTGAACATTCAAGCAACGATCAGACAGAATAAGATTACCAATTTTTCGATATCTTCATCCGTTTTTGAAAGCTTCATGCTTCACAGCTATTGGACGTCAATCTTTGGGGCATGGGTACGTACTCTGTGACAGCATCAGTTCCGTTATTTTGTAGCCACACTTCGTATGTCACGCTGGCGTTCGTGCGATGATATAGGGAAGGAAGGGTGGTGCGATCTTCCTGAGTGCAGTAGCTTTGGAGACAATGACTTTACTGTTTCGTCTTTGTAATAAGTGAGAGAGACCGAAGGTCTGATTGGTTTCACGAGACGTTTTAAACAGGCTCGCTGCTCGGAAATCCGTGGGAGACGTCAGAAGTTTCACTGCTCGTTTCGCTTCTCTGAGACGCGGGGTGTCCCTGCCCAATTACGAAGTACGCTCGGCGACACCCCGCATCGTCGGCGTCGGCAGCGTTACGTCACAAAGGCTCCCCATCGGCAGCTCTTCCCTTATGTGGGAGGGTGGGCAGGGGCGGTGTCCCCAGGAGACGTCGGGCGGGCAGACAGACAAGCGCTTGTCGCGCACGTCATTGCCCCCGCCACTCTCATTACCGCCGACCCCTGGCCCCCGGATCAAGATTACACACAAACGCTTTTATCACAACTCCGTTCTGCAATTTGCAGCCGTCTAAGGGGCCGGGGGTCCACGACGCCGAGGCGACGTCTGCTCGCCGTCGTGGGCTGTAACGCACGACGCCATCCCGCAGAGAAGCGCGCTCCGGCATTCTTCGCGCCAGCGGCTGGGAACAACAAGGTGCGAAGTATCGGGGGGATCCTCTGGTAGAGCTTTCTGCGTCGGCAGCTCTCAGCGGTTACTGACGGCTTGCCATTGCAGTGAAGTGCTAGCAGTTGCATCAGCTCTAATGGCTAACATGTTTACCTCCACTTGCGCACGTGCACATCGCGAGCTTTCTAATGAATCCATCCTCGCATCTCCCTCACGCGATCCAGAGGACCCACGGGAAAACCTAATTCTTCATGGAAACGAAGTGAGTGGCTTCGTGTCTATAGAAAACCTACTCATACCGATCTGCACTCGCACGCCAACAGCCATCATCGCCAAGAACAGAAGCGTACTGTGCTACGAACATTGGTGCATCATGCAATAATGAAATCAGACGCCGATAATTTGCCCCATGAACTGATCCATTCCTCAAGGTATTCACGAACAACGGCCACAACGTTCACCAAACAAATGATCTCAAGAAAGAGCCGCAAATAATACCACCAATGAGGAGTAGGAAAAGAAGCATGTTTACTTAACGTTCTGGGCTCCGTGTCGGGCTAGATAAGCGACCTGCTGAAAAGACACAAGATCAGATCGATCTTCAGGCCTCCGACAAAAATCTGCCAATTACTGAGACCAACTAAAGATGCAGCAGGGCTCAGAACACCTGGGGGTCATCAAAATACCTTGCGAATGTGGCCATCTTACGTCGGAATAACATTGTGCACCGTAGAATAACACAGGAAGCAGCATGAGAGATTTTATACCGCGAAAAATCCATTTTATCTGAGCATGCTTTAGAAAAATGTCACCGGATCGGATCTGACGAAACCTCTGTCGTCGCTCACACTGAAGGCTTCTGGGGCTGGGTGATTAAAGAAGCCATTGAAATAAACATCACCAATGACACCGTTAATAGAACCTGCAGCCCAGCTCGGCGTGGGATCCAGCGATCGCAAGGTTGAAACGGACACATCGAAAGTCGAGTCAACTTATGTCGATATACGGCTATAACGTTAGCTCTACCAACATCACAGGTGGCAGGGCGCATATATAAAGGCGTACCAGCAGCCCGATTGACAATGCTTGGTCGAAAGCTCGTGGAATTTTAACCGTTTGGCTTGGTCGGAAACCCGATAATTTTTTATTCGCTTTTTATTGATGCTGACAGAACTGGAATATATTATAGCTTAATATCAGACTTAAATATATGAATTGTATTTTGAGCACAATCTGTTTTATTTTATTACTAAACATTTTCCCCCCTATTTCCACAAACTTCTGATTTTCACCTTTTTTATTTTTGTATTGTATAAAAAACATCATAAATTTCTACTGTACTACGATTATCATGTAAGTAAAGATTTATGTACGTGTGTAAGGAACTAGGAAGAGTTTATATAAGTTGACAGTAATTGTTAAAATCATAACATGTAAGCTTTCACGGCCGGCGTCTTCATTAATTAAAACTTCCGGGCTGAACTGCCGTGGTCCATATATAAAACTGCTTCTCCTTCCTGACGTTTCGTTGCCTACTGCTTGCAACATCTTCTGAGGTGAGTCGGCGACTGGCTGCTAGGCGCTCTATATAAGCGGGACCTCCAGCGCCTAGCAGCCAGTCGCTGACTCGCCTCAGAAGATGTTGCCTGCAGTAGGCAACGAAACGTCAGGAAGGAGAAGCAGTTTTATATATGGACCACGGCAATTCAGCCCGGAAGTTTTAATTTATGAATTGTTAAAATGTTATTCGCCAGCATTATCCAACACTGATGAAATCTTCTCTGCGTACTAGCTGAGTGGCTGCGGCGCCTTGTAGCAATGCTTCAACTACTTTTTTACTCGTCACTTCAGGTGAACAGAATGAACTAAATGGACAGGCAACATACGTCCTCGATGCTTGGATGGTGGTTTTATGTAACATAAAAAAATACTTTCGGGTACAGCGTAACGTCGCTGGAAATTATCAATCTCTCTTTATATAAATAATTTTGCATACTCTAGCGTGTGATCCAAGTTTTCGCTTTTGGTTCGTTTTTTGGACGTTATGCGCAGCATTAATAACATTTACTGAAAGCCAGAAACATCTATTACGAGACCCGCCAGGTTAGCCAGAGCGCTAATGCGCTGCTTCCTGGACTTGGCTAGGCGCTCCGGTCCCGGATCGAATCCGCCCGCCGGATTAACGACGAGGGCCGGTGTGGTTTTTAGGCGGTTTTCCACATCCCTCTAGGTGATTACCGGGCTGGTCCCCACGTCCCATCTCAGTTACACAACTCACAGGCATTTGACACACATCCGCACTTTTCCATGATTTACACTAGACGCAGACAGCTGGGGTACACTGATTCCATCCCTGGGAGTACGGGGTGGCGGCAGGAAGGGCATCCGGCCACCCCTTCAAATTAACAAGCCACATCCGATTTAACCACGCCAACCCCGCTCATAATGCGGAACAAAGGTGCAAGCGATAGAATAGAAACATCTGTTACTAGATTTTGTTATAGATAGCTTCCATGAAATACGAGTAATCCGACCAAGATTTATCCGAGAGCACTGTTACACTTTTTGACGCTTTGTGAAATATAATTTTGAATCATTTGAGATTTCTCAGTCGAAGTAAGTGGTCAAAATACCTCGACTGAGGTAACCTAAAATACTATGTTTCAGTTAATATGTACTAATTAAAACATCGATAAATATGCAGTAACTTTCATAATACTTTACCTTGACAATGTCCGACTTCAAATTAGTATTCAACAAATCAAAACCTCTATTTTGATACACATATCTAAAACATTCTCTTCAATTTCTGTTTTGACGTTATTACAGCTTTTGATTTTCTACGATTTCAGCCGACTTGAATCAAAATACTACAGGCTGGGGCACATAAAAGTGGCCCAGAGAACAGAGTTCCAGGGTACAAAGAGAAACAGCGGAGGAAAGGAAACAGGGTCCCAAGTTGACAATAGCAGATGTTGAAAGTGACCACCACTCATCTCTCGGCACTTCTGAGCGCCGGTCAGCAAGTTGCTGAAGGCGGATCGAAGCTGAACTACTGAAACTGCTGCACTCTCATCCCAAATGTTCTGCTGCAGTTGTTGGAGATTATGAAGGTTGCTGCGATGTACGTTAGACTTGAGGGCTCTCCACACAAAGCAACTGCACACTGGCAGATTAGGTGACCTGGTTGGCCAGCTAGGGTCGCGATTAGACTGACCTCTGCTAACCTCTCTGTCAGGCGTGAAGACTGTGTGAGTGTGCTCCAAGGTTCGGCTGGCTGTATGGGCAATTGCTCCATCCTCTTGGAAGTAACTGTAGGTCTTTTCCTCCCCTGTCAATACTGCCACAAATGGTTTCAAAATGTGGACAATGTAACGCGCCGAAATCAGCGTCTGATAAAAGAAGATGGGGCCAATAATGCGACGTGCTGACAGTGCAAACCGAACTCCAAGTTTCCGATCATGCAGTGCGGTTTCGTGGAAGTTATGCGGATTCTCCGCTGCCCAGAACCTGTGATACTGTGCATTGACATAACCGCTCAGGTGAAATCCGGCTTCATCAGACATACAGAACAGACCCAAGTCCCAGCCATTCAGCCGGCCGATGTGGACGAGCGGTTCTAGGCACTTCAGACTGCATCCGCGCGACCGCTACGGTCGCAGGTTCGAATCCTGCCTCGGGCGTGGATGTGTGTGATGTCCTTAGGTTAGTTAGGTTTAAGTAGTTCTAAGTTCTAGGGGACTGATGACCTCAGCTGTTGAGTCCCATAGTGCTCAGAGCCATTTGAACCATTTTTGAACAGACACTCGGTAGGGATGCATGTGCAAGTCCAGATGGAGTATACGCCTGCGTTATCGACGTGGTATGCCGGTCTCTTGCGGCAAGCGTCGGGTTGATTTCATAGGACTCTGAAGCATTTACTGGTGGGTTGGAGCCACATTTTCAGATGTTCGGGCACATTTCGGAATGTTCTTTGACGTTTTAAAACATACCATGTCTGACGCCATTTTCGGACTAAGCGCTGCATGGGACTCTCTCCTGGCAATCTAACACCATTAAATTTCTCAGCAAACAACTGACCATACGGTTTCCACGACTTTGTTGTCATATAACTTTCCACATTAGTGGGTTGTAGTTTAAGAGGTTAGTCAAGAAGGATCAATGTGCAAAGAGGTGGGATACGGAGGTATTTAGAAATGACGAGATACGCTTGAAGTTCTCTAAGACTATAGATACGGAACAGATATGAATAGTTCAGTAGGCAGTACATTTGAAGGGGAATGAATATCCCTAAAAAGGGTAATCATAGAAGTTGGGAGGAAAAACATAGGTATAAAGAAGGTAACTCCGAAGAAACCACGGGTAACAGAAGAAATACTTAGCTGATCGGTGAAAGAAGGAAGTACAAAAATGTTCAAGGAAATTCAGAAATACAGAAATAGAAGTTTCTGAGGAATGAAATAAATAGGAAGATCAGGGAAGCTAAGATGAAATGGCTGTGTGAAAAATGTGAAGAAATCGAAAAAGAAATGATTGTCGCAAGGACTCACTCAGCATATAGGAAATTCAAAACAACCTTCTATGAAATTAAAAGCAAGGGGGTAACATTAAGAGTGCAACGGAAATTCCGCTGTTAAATGCAGAGGAGAGAGCGGATAGGTTGAAAGAGTACATAGAAGGCCTCTATGAGGGGGAAAATTTGTCTGATGTGATAGAAGAAATAAGAGAAGTCGATTTAGAGGAGATAGGGGACCGGATATTAGAAACAGAATTTAAGAGAGCTTTAGAGGACTTAATATCAAATAAGGCAGAAGAGACAGATAACATTCCATCAGAATTTCTAAAATCATTCGGGGAAGTGGTAATAAAACGACTATTCAGGTCGGTATATAGAATATACAAGTCTGGGTCATACCATCTGACTTTCCGAAAAATTTCATCCACACAATTCCGAAGATGTAAAAGCTGACAAGTGCAAGAATTATCGCACAGTTAGCTTAGCAGCTCATGCATCCAAGTTCATGATAAGAATAATATACAGAATACTGGAAAATAAAACTGGGGACGTGTTAGATGACGATCGTTTTGGTTTTGGGAAAGGAACAGGCACCAGAGAGGCCACTCTGACATAGCCGTTTATAATGGTAGCAAGACTAAAGAAAAGTCAAGATACGTTCATAGCATTTGTCGACCTGGAAAAAGCGTTCGACAATGTAAAATGTGCAAGTTGTTCGAAATTCGGAGAAACATAGGGGAAGGCTATAGCGGGAGACGGGTAATATACAATATGTACAAGAGCGAAGAGGGAATAATAAGGGTGGACGACCAAGAACAAAGTGCTCGGACTAAAAAGGATGTATGACAGGGATGTAGTCTTTCGACCCTACTGTTCAATCTGTACATCGGAGATTCAATGATGGAATTAAAAGAAAGGTTCATGAATGGAATTAAATTTCAAGGTGAAAAGATATCAATGATACTATTTGCTGATGGAATTGGTATCCTGAGTGAAAGTGAAGAAGAATTACATGACCTGCTGAACGGAATGGATGGTATAATGAATACAGAATATGAATTGGGAGTAAATCGAAGAAAGGCGAAAGTAATGAGAAATAGGAAAAACGAGAATAACGAAAAACTTAACATCCGGATTGATGGTTATGAAGTAGGTGAAGTTGAGGAATTTTACTACCTAGGCAGCAAAATAACAAGCGACGGACGCAGCAAGGAGGACATTAAAGCAGACTATCACTGGTAAAAGGGGCATTCCTGGCCAAGAAATGTCCACTAGTATCAAACGTAGATATTGATTTGAGGAAGAAATTTCTGAGTATGTACTTTTGGAGTACAGCACTGTATGGTAGTGAAACACGGACTGTGGGAAAACCTGAACAGAAGAGAACCGAAGCATTAGAGATGTGGTGCTACAGACGAATGTTGAAAATTAGGTGGAATAATAAGGAAAGGAATAAGAAGGTTCTGCGCAGAATCGAATATGAAAGGAATATGTGGAAAACATTGACAAGGAGAAGGGACAAGATGATAGGTCAAAATGGTTCAAATGGCTCTGAGCACTATGGGACTTAACTACTGTTGTCATCAGTCCCCTAGAACTTAGAACTACTTAAACCTAACTAACCTAAGGACATCACACACATCCATGCCCGAGGCAGGATTCGAACCTGCGACCGTAGCAGTCGCGCGGTTCCGGACTGCGCGCCTAGAACCGCTAGACCACCGCGGCCGGCGATGATAGGTCATCTGTTAAGACATGAGACAATGACTTCCATGGTACTAGAGGGGGTTGTAGAGGGCAAGAACTGTAGAGGAAGGCAAAGACTGGAATATATCCAGGAAATAATTGAGGACGCAGGTGGCAAGTGCTACTTTGAGATGAAGAGGTTGGTACAGGAAATGAATTCGTGGCTGGCCGCATCAAACCAGTCAGCGGACTGATGACTCAAAAATAAATAAACAAATAACTTTTCGCAACGAACACTGCTTCACTGTGAGTACCATCGTCCCCTTTGCAGTGCCCTACTCACACTGACACAGTCCGCACTGCGATTTGAACCGGTGTGAATCATGTGGCGGTCGTACACGTGATGTGGACGTCATGGGGTGTGGTTATACGCCTACATTCACGTCCAATCGTCAGCTCTTCCGGGCCACTTTTATTTGCCCCACCCTTTATAAATATGAGTTGCACCCAATCACAACTAGCAGTCTGAAATGGCCCCAAAATATGAATTTGAGCAGTGCATCTTGCTCAACATCTGCCTCCAGCTTGACAGTACCAAAAGTATTTTTATCCAGAAGTATGGATGTCGTATACGTCTTTCCCGTAACATTTAGGTATAAAATATGGCACATAAACAAATGCTTTTTATCTCCGATTGCTTGTGAAATTTTCAAGTGTTTGTGCTAGATAAGCCGCTTGCCGAAATTACACAAAATCAAAATCCAGAGAAACTTCCAGACGGCAAACCATAGACAGCCACCAAATGTTAAACTCATCACGATGTGTTATACAAAGTTTAAGGAAACAAAGCAACCGTAAATTTTTATGTACACAAAAATTTGAATATGTCACATGCATTTCAGGATAAAAAGTATTTGTTTGTGTTATAGTTTATGTCTGATGAAGCTCTGTAATCATCCACTTTGCGTGGATGCACTTGGCCGTTAACGGAATTGCAGCCAAGGTCACCTAGCTAAAGAACGAAGTATGGTCTGCCCGTAAGTGTCCTATAGATTCTGAATGTCATTACCTTGGTAGTTCTTACAGCTCTCATTCAAAAGTATCATAGATTTTATACCCGTTATTAATTGGAAATATTTTTCTAAAAGAGGCTGAAACTATGCTACATTTTTTGACCAAGGCTGATGAAGAAGTAAAGTGTCCGTCGTATTATGTTTACATGCATCTAGACGTAATAACTGCAGTCAGTCCCATCCCATTTCGTGAATTTCTGTCTTCTTTTTTCGATAGCTTGCATTGTAAACATTAGCAAACTGTGTATTATACACTTTTCTAACTCCTCCTCATAAACTTTACATTCCAACACATACTTGACAATATCACCACAGAGCGTTTTAACTTGTGCTCTCCATAGACTGAGTCTGTCCATGACGATCCGTACTGCAGTGTACAAGCCGCGCAATTCACACGAACTGTACAGATTCTTCAAATGTTGATTTCGGCGCAATAAACCCATACATGTCGACATTGGCTGCATCTAGAATGCGTTTTGGAGTATGTATACATATTAATCTCGAACCATCAAGTGACTGTAGTTTTCATTGGTTCTCCCCAAAAGGCTACCCAAGAGAGTAATACTGTCATGTACCATGGACTATATATAGATTTTCGGGTTTAAATTGATATGAATTTTGTGGTCTTTTTCTAAACCGAGGCTGTTTCCTAATGGTAGCAATAAGATGGATACAGTATTTATTGACTTCCGCAGAGCCTTGGTATTGCGCCACTGTTATTAATGAAACTATGATCATTTTGGATATGAAACGAAATTTGTAATAGGACTGGGATCATCAGTGTGCCGGTTGGTCTCTCCTCCTCCGGAAATCTGCATATCACGCGGTTGCAGCTCTACCACAGTTCCTCTGTATTTCACGTATGTGCGTTGGCGCTAGCGGGGTCAAAGGTGAGAGCGTGGAGTAGTGCAAGCTAGGCCGGGCGTTCAGTTCTTGACTGGCGGTGTTTACGGCCGCAGAGTTGCACAGGAGCACCGTAGCGGAGTTGTGTTGGCCTGGGGCGTGGCTGCCGCTAGCAGGTGTGTCCGTTGGCGTTAAGCTCTGTGTGGGTGTGATATACGTCTGTGCTGGTTTAGTTATACGTTGCTGTTCATTGTTTTGGTTATTAATTGGATCAATCAGGATTTCGGAGAAAGTAATTCGAGCCAAGATTCGTGGTTAGGCTCGGCTGATGATTCCCGTTTTCTTCCTTCAACTGCTTGGATCTGGCCATGAGTCATGCACGGATAGCCAAGAGGTAAGGCGACTGCTCGCGATAACAGGGAAATCCGGGTTCGAGTCCCGGTCTGGCATCTTTGAAGAAAGACAACGGGGACTTTCAACCGAGAGTATCTCACACGATACAAATCCACTGTCTGACATAAAGGTTTAGGGGAACCTTTCTGGCAAAGCATTGAAATATGTGCTCCTGACGTCAACGCCAATAAAGAACGAATGGAAGAAGAGTGCATGGGATGAGGAAAGCCTACTACTGAGAAGAAAAGACGAGCTAAAGAAGGAAAAGAGAGTGATGCAGAAATAAAACGATATTAGCTAGATTTCATTGCATAGATGTCAGAAAAGTAGAAAACAGATCAAACAGCTAGCTGATTATTCTTCGAGCTCAGATTCAGATTCCTTAGATCATGATAGTCATCAGATCTAGATATGAGCTTACTATTTCGGGAAGAAGTATCCAAAGAAGAAGCAGAAGAGCTTGGGAGGTAAAGGAAGAATCTGATTACCCCCACATCATTACCCCCTACATCATTTAGTAGTTACATAAACAGTTTAAACTTTAGTAACTGAACTCCATTTAATCACCACACTAATCTCTTTTGGTACGGAAGAAAATATTACTTTTGCACAAATATTTTTAAGCATTACGCCAAAATTTACGAGACATTTCAGTTCACTATTGTGTTGAGTAAGTTGGCTACAATAGAATAATGTTACGAAGAGTTATTTTAACTGTTTTTATTTTGCAGTCTCCACTTTGATCCATGTTTATCTGAAATAGGGCAAATATCTGCACTGCAGATTTCAAATGGTTCAGATGGCTCTGAGCACTATGGGACTCAACATCTGAGGTCATCCGTCCCCCAGAACTTAGAACTACTTAAAGTTAAGTAACCTATGGACATCACACACATCCATGCCCGAGGTAGGACTCGAACCTGCGACCGTAGAGGTCCCGCGGTTCCAGACTGAAGCACCTGGAACCGCTCGGTCACACCGGCCGGCGCACTGCAGGGCTTTACACCATTTAATTTTTCTTTTGGCTAAATTGTAAATTGCTCTGTAATTAATAATCAGACGGAGCTGGGATTTGGATGGATTATAGGTCACAACCTAAACTATGACTTCAGTTTGGAATCGCGGGAAGTTTTACCCCTCGTTGATCATAATATTAGAAAAACTGAAAATTGTGGGTCTTCACCATGTCCCCCCCCCCCTCTCTATTCCCCCACTTGCCCTACACTAGACAGGTGTCAGCATCCATCAGCAACGCTGACATTTGTTCGTTGCACTTCTCGAAAGTTATTTTAAAATGACTGTCGAATAACTTTTGAGAGGTCTAATCATTAACCGTCGAATCCACAGCAGTACTTCTACTATTTCTAAGACTCACTGTCATTCTTTAACAGCTTTGGATGAATAGTGTGTTATCCAAATGTTCCACAATTACTCCTGGCTCACACTTCAACAGCACATAACTTCGGATGTGTGGCGTTTACTCAAATGGCTCTAAGCACTATGGGACTTAAAATCTGAGGTCATCGGTCCCCTAGACTTAAAACTGCTTAAACCTAACTAACCTAAGGACATCTCACACATCCATGCCCGAGGCAGGATTCGAACCTGCGACCGCAGCAGCAGCGCGGTTCCGGACTGAAGCGGCTAGAGCTGCTCAGTCACAGCTGCGTTTACTAAAATGCGTCATAATTACTCCTGGGTTATTAAGAGAAATGAAACACAAGATTCCTTTCTAAGGAAACCTTGAGAAATCACTGTTCTGGCATATAGCATTTTCGTTAAAAGGTGGGACATAGTCTTTTTTGTAAACATATCCGACCCATTACACATCGAACGATAGCTTACAGATGAATCATGAACTCTGCCTGATGATACTCGCAACAAAACGTAGTGTTATAAAGTTGGAATAAAACACTCCAAAATCAAAGGAAGACAATTCTTCTACGAAGTGAAAATGGAAGCTATTTTTTGTTTTGGTTTCTTTTAAATAAAACAAAAGAAAAAAGTGATTTATTAATTTCAGAACGACTACTGCAGCTGCCAGCAGCCACGCATAAAAGAGAATTTTCGAGAGATTCTGATGAAGAATTTAATGGCGTTTACGGAAAAGTTTGGGAGCAAAAGGAAATTGCGTCTTCAAAAGTCTTCTTTGAGAAGAAGTTTCTCGACACAGTCAACCGTGAATTTCTCTCACTAATTTCCGTTTATTAGCGGGGACGCGACAACCGGCAAAGGAAGAGCAAGGAGAGCAGAGGCGTAATACGTTTGGCGCCTGTAGCGTCGGAGGGTGGGAGGGTGCGGGGGTGGAAGGGGGTGGGCAGAGGGCGGCGACGAGAACGGCGCGGGGGGGGGGGGGAGATGCACGTGGAAACAGGCGGCCGCGTGTCGGAAATGTGTGGCGCACTCGGAAAAACAGACGGGCATGGAGTGGCTGCGTGCCGGAGTGGGGAGTTGAAGAATACAAAGAGGTAGTCTGATTGATACGATACAGCGGGAGCGAGTTAGACCGCAGAAAAACAGAGCGACGGTGACAAGTGTGAGTTAAAAGCCAACTGACAGCGTGAGAGCGCTCACTTAACAAGCAAAGTTGCAGGACAGAAACATCCTCAAGTAAAATGAAACGAAGACGGAAAGAAAGAGCTGAGGACAACCTTTTTTGTCTCATCGCTCGTGCGACTGTAGAACATGTGTTAGAGAAGAAGTCGAACGTAAAATTTTCACTAATTAGTAAAGCACAATAGATACAACCGTAGGGCGGTAGGGAGGAGTGAGGCAGTATATAGTGACTTAGTGAACCACAAAATACTTTATACACAAATGAACACGGGGTAACGGCCTTGCCACAGTGGATACACCGGTTCCCGTGAGATCACCGAAGTTAAGAGCTGTCGGGCGTGGTCGGCACTTCGATGGGTGATCATCCATGCCGCCATGCGCTGTTGCCATTTTTCGGGGTGCACTCAGCCTCGTGCTGCCAATTGAGGAGCTCGTCGACCGAATCGTAGCGGCTTCGGTCAAGAATACCACCATAACGGCCGGGAGAGGGGTGTGCTGACCCCACGCCCCTCCTATCCGTATCCTCCACTGAGGATGACACGGCGGTCTGATGGTCCCGGTCAGCCACTCGTAGCCTGAAGACGGAGTGAGTGCCTTTACAAGTGAATACAGGAAAATTGAATCTGAAGAGAAATTTTTTGGAAATTTATGGTACAGTCGTATGTGACCAAACTACTGAGTTCATCGGTCCCTAGCCGGCCGAAGTGGCCGTGCGGTTAAAGGCGCTGCAGTCTGGAAACGCAACACTGCTACGGTCGCAGGTTCGAATCCTGCCTCGGGCATGGATGTTTGTGATGTCCTTAGTTAGGTTTAACTAGTTCTAAGTTCTAGGGGACTAATGACCTCAGAAGTTGAGTCCCATAGTGCGCAGAGCCATTTGAACCATTTTTTTTTCATCGGTCCATAGGCTTACACACCACTTCATCGAAGATAAACTAACTTTCACTGAGGACTACCCACACACCCATGCCCGAGAGAGGACTCGAACCTCCGACGGCGGCAGCCGCGCGAACCATGGCAAGATCCCCTAGACCGCTCGGCTACCCCGCGTGGTAGTCTGAGAAGACTGAAATCGCAGGGACCATAAATACCCACTATCTAATCAAAAGTATTCGGACACCGCTGTGTAATACGTAGCTGTCCACGACAGAAGATGAGCCGTGGTAAAAATTGGTGTAAGAGCGCTCCGCAACGCGTAGTGTGAACCAGTCGCCCTCCGTTTCTGGCGGAGGCGCAGCTGCGGCATTCGCAGCTTTGGTGTCTGACTCTGGTGGGAAAGGGGAAAGGTAGTCTGCTCACGTGTGCGCTATGAACTCGCTAGAGGGCGAGTCTAGTCAGTTGGTCAGCCTGGTCAGTGTGGGGCAGTCAGTGTCTGTCCCCCGGAGTGCTAGTATGTGTTAGGCCGCCAGTCTGCTCGAGTTTGTTCAGGCAATGGTCATTGGCGGATGGACCAATCGGTTAGTCGGTAGTGCACTGGGACACAAGATGACTTGTCCGTCTTGAGCGTCGGCGCATGTGAGGTCGCCACGTCAGCCCAGTGGGCCGCACCGTATAGCGAGGGGTAGTGGCTTCGCGGCTGACACGAGAGCACCAGAAGTCAACCCACGACATCGGTTTGGCCGCCGTGAGACGGGAGATCGGCGCGCCTTCCTGCGTCCGCTGAAGCGGCTGGCAGCGGACGGTTCGGGAGAGCGTTTTGGGGATGCTGCGCCGGTCTTTTCCAGACATCGTAGCTTATTAGAAGTTAAGTGATTCGTCATATGTTGTTTCATTTACTTGTTAAATTTTACTTGTTTTCTTGGTCAGTCTCTCGTCCGCAGCTTGCTCGTCTGTCTCCCGTCCGCATTTGTTAGGCAGTTAGTGTCTTTCTGTCTGTCTGTCGGTCTGCCGTACGTTAATAGCTGCGTCTGTCACGTTTATCGGATTGGGTGTTAACGAATTTATTGCTTGAAGTGTAACGGCTGAATTCGTGAAATATGTTTTTATCTTGCCTATCATCTTGAGAGGCGGTATATATGTAATGTAGAGCAAGGCTTCCCAACGTGTGGTCCGCGGACCCCTTAGGGGTCCGCCGGCTCTTTCTAGGGGGTCCGCGGCCACCTTTCACCAAATCGTGTAAAATAATGAATAAAATTATTGAATAAAAATCTGAACAAATTCATCACTTCATTTCGTGTGAAAAACATGTGTACTTTTACTTCAGGTCGTATTCCCAAGCAGCCTTTGCGGTTCCTAAATGAGAACACATACACAGTTTAGTGCCGGAGAATGTGGCTTCTCTGATCGTCTGTTTCGCAACAATACGGGGGTCGTTTGTGGGCCGGCTCACGGCGCTAGATGCGCTGAAACCTTTTACGCATGAGCGGAGCGAGCTTTGTGGACCAATCACAGCGCTCGCTGGCACGTATGCGGCCACAGGCATCATTAAATGTTAAACTTGCTCTGTCAGTGCACTACCTATTTCGTAAGTCGATTTTTGACCTTCAAGTTTTTTCATTCAACTCTAAACCAAAGACTATTGGTACTTCCGGGGGGGAGGGGAAGGGGGGGGAGGGGGTCATTGGGAACATGGCACTTACATTAAGAAGCTTTCAGTTCCCATGGATTTCGCTCTGACATTTAAATTTACTGTGCTCTTGACTGACTAGGGGTCCGCCATAGATTTTCAACTGAAGAAGGGGTCCGCCAGCTGAAAAGGTTGGGAAGCCCTGATGTAGAGCATCTTTGGCCAACCTTGTATATTTTATGTAAGACTACATTTCATGGGTTTTTATTTAAATGGTCATTTTAGTAAATGAAGTTGCCACCCTTCCACCGTAAGACTTTTTTTTAAAAATCAAGTTGCACCTTCGATGGCAAGTTAATCTTTTAATGTCGGTGTTTTGCACCATTTCCATCCCTCCTACGGGGTGCATAGTTTATGTGCCTGTGTGAGTTGTGAAAGGTGGCTACACTGAGTCACAGCGCCAGAGATTGCGCCAAAGAGTATTATTCAGCCGCCTCCACTGGCAGTGCTTGTTGAGATGTGGTAGTGGAGAGTGCTTGTCGAGAAGGCGTCGTGGAGAGTGCTTATTGAGAAGTGGGCTGTAGGAGTTCTGATGTAGCCGTGACTAGTTGTGAGCATGTTGTATGCAGTTGTTCTGATGGGCTAGACAGCCGATGCTGTTCGATTGCGGATGTTGTAATGATCAGAGTGTATATTTCGTCTATATATGTGAAGGTAAAGAAAATTTTTTTATTTTTTCATTTCAAATGTCCTCACTAACAATGTCTCTAGGTCACAGGTTCAGTCAACAAAGCATCTGGCTTGTGTTCATGTAGTAGAGTGTAATTCTGGTTTCTATGTGCAATTATAGTATTTCTGTTTTTTTTAATTACTTCAGTGTAAATGGTGCTTAAAATACCTTGTCTTATTGAGGAAGAACCGTGCCAGATGTGTACGTTGAATCACACTCCCACACACAGAACAGTTACACTTGTGTTTTGTTGTTTCGTAGGTTTTATAGTTGCTGGGGACTTAATTAATTAATTGTGTTAACGGAAGTTTTCTTTCATTCTTTGTTGTTATTCTATGCAGTCAGATTGCGTACTAATACCAGTCAGGGCCAACCGGTTACGAGACAGCGTAACCGAACAAACAGCAACTAAAATTTAAAAAATATTTGCATTGTATTTAATTAAGCCCCCATGCACGTGGCGACCGCTGCTTCGGATCGTCCCTTGGAATTCTTTTGATAGTAAAAAGAGCAGACAGTAGTATTGTTGTAGCAATTTGTAGTTTAGTAATTGTAGTCTATATTGCATGTGTAGATTTGGTAATTGAACATTTGTAGTTGTCTTGTCATTCTTCTAATGGTATTTTTGCAGAATTTAATTTTTGATGTCTTGTATACGGGTTTGACAATTTTGTGCAATTATGAAGATTTCAGTTGTTCGTTAGGCGTGTTTGTCGGGAAGCATTTTGTGCGAATGGTATTGTTGGTGATAAAGTGTTATATTGTGTGTAATTTTCGTATAGTGACGAGTTTTGTATGTTTTGTAAATGATTACGCGATCGATGAAAAAGGCAAAAATGATGGATAGTGAGAATGACGAAAATGTTAACATGGCGAACTAGCCAACACAGGAGAACAGTATGATGAATAATGAAGTAGAAAACAATTTAATAAGCAGGGAAAATAGTCCAGAACCAGTTCAAAACTTTTCACAATTAAAGAATTTTCAGAATACGAGATTAACGACAGAAGATTCTGGAATAGTATCGAACACAGATAGCTTTACGGCTATGTCGAAGGAAGTTAGTTTTGCGGGAAATGTTAGAGGCGAAAAGAATTTCGAACCAGTTAATATGGAGCAGTTGATGAGTGCAATATTAAATTTGGGAACACAGTTCAGATCTCAAATAAAAACAGAGATGGGAACTTTGGCAACACGGTTAGACTCACAAATAGGAACAATTAAAACGGAGATGGGAACAATGGAAACACAGTTAGACTCACTGGGATCACAGTTAGGATCTGAATTAAAAACAGAGATGGGAACTTTGGCAACACGGTTAGAAACTGATATGGGAACAATGGAAACACGGTTAGACTCACGAATAGGGACATGTTTTAAAAACATGAAAGATGAATTAAAGAAAGAAATTAGAGAAGAAGTACAACAGATTTTAAATGCTCACAATAATAGATTAATTTCATTAGAAATCAGACAAAAGGAACAGGATAGAGAACAGGAAGAAAGAGATCGCGTGATAGTACAAAAATTTTCAGAGTTAAATTTACAACGTGCACACGATAAGGAAGAAATACTTGAAAGAATTGAGGAATCCGTACCAAATGACAGAATAAATAACCTAACACCACAGTATGAACAGTTAACTACTAAATGTGTCAATACTGAAACCCGAGTCGCGACACTTACTGAAGACGTAAATAAACAAAAAGAACAATTAGGTGACTTATCGGAAAGAGTTGAGGAGATTTCAGATAAACTGACAAGTCTTAGTTTAAATGGGGACAGAGATTCGGATGATACAGATCCATTACCATTTGCAGAAGCCGAAGAGTACCAGAACATAAATAAGCATCTTGAAAAAAGGGAAAATTTAATGAACGCGTCAAAAGGGAATTTGAGGCATTACAAAAGCAAGTCAAACAAATTGAAGGCGAAATCGTAGGAAAAGACAGCAGAAGAAATTTAGAATCACAGATAGCAGAGGGGTTTGGAGAAAATAATTTGTTTCATTTACGGGATGCAACAAGAGAGCGCCAGGCGCGCGAACTTGACAATAATCGACATTCGGACTGGGACAGACGCGGTAGGTCTTTGTCGCCACGAGGCGACACTTCTTAACTGTTCGGAAATTTAAGATCTTTCGCAATTCTAAGAACGACATACATCCATGTTCATGGTTAGATCAATTTATGTACGCACTTCCACCAAATTGGTCACTAAGTCACAAACTGGAATTTATGTGCGGCTATTAATGTCCTCAGGGGATTCACTACACTAAGTGAATATGTGCCGTAGCGTGCACAGGGCCCCGAGCTGTAGTAGCGCTATTTCCCTTTTAGTTTTCTGCACTGCTGCCTACTCTTTTACTATTCTTTGTATCTATCAAAACAACTCTTCAACTATCAATCTATCTAGAGAGTCGGTAAAGAATAACCGGATATGACTATTTTACCCAAAAGTGATTTCGGAAATTACCGTTTGGACTTACTGTATCTTCAGCAGCATTCATTCGTAGTTTAAACGAAATTTTACCTGTTTATCTTTGTGACAATATTACTTAATATGTTGACAATATTCTTATTGCTAAACGTTCTTGGAGTGAGCATAACAAAATTTTGGATTCATTATTACGTATTTTTGCAAGAGTTGGCATTACAGTGAACCTGGAAAAATCTGAATTTGGTCGTTCTCAGGTGAAATTTCTTGGTCATATTATTTCTACAGAAGGTATTCTCCCTGATCCAGAGAAACTAGACGCTATTCGTAATTATGCTGTTCCTACTACAAAACGTGATGTTCGTAGTTTTCTTGGTGTCTGTAATTTTCTTAGACGCTTTGTTAGATTGGACGATTTGGCCACACCTCGTTTATGTGAACTATCTGGAAAGAATTCTAATTGGTGTTCGGATGAGGAAGCTCAGTCAGAATTTGAACAACTTCGTGATGCTTTAGTTGCTGCTCCACTTCTTTCACATCCAGATTTATGCTGTATCACGTGCACCTATGGGTTTGAAACAAAGTGCTGAAGAGGACTGCAAAGGAAACAATTATTGTCTGTTGTATATTCAAGGTGTTGCGTTTGAGAATTTTATTTCGTCTTCACTCCAGGACATCGCTAAGGAGCAAGATAAGGATCCAATCTGGAAGGACATTAAGGAGAAGTGGAGGAGAAAGGAAAGCGTAGCGATCAGACAGTATTATTTAGTTCGCAATGATATTCTTTTTAAACGAAAATCGGTCGACAACTCTGTTTGGTTAGTTTGCATTCCTGATGAGTGGGTTAATAAATTGATTTGGTGCACAAATTTCAGTTATGCACACTTTGGTCCCAGAAAATGCTTTCATAAATTACGAGAAAATTGCTACTTCAGTAATATGGAAAAACGTATTCGATCTGTTCTTGCCAAATGCAAATTATGTCAAAAGGCTAAGCCGCCAACTATTTCTCACAGAGCACCGTTGTTTCCTATCATACCAGCGAAATTAAAAGACGTGGCTGCAGTTGATTTGTTCGTTCCAGTGGTTCGTTCTACTAATGGTTTTGCGTACATTTTGGTAGCAGTGGAATTGACATCAAAATATGTGTGTTTTACACCTTTACGCAAAGCAACAGCTCGTTCAGTATCTAATGCTTTCATCAAACATTTTCTTAAAGAAGTGGGTCATGTTGATAAGGTTATATCAGATAATGGATCACAGTTTTGCTCCAAAATTTGGCTTCGTACTCTACGGCGTCGTAAGATTAAACCAATTTTCATTTCACTTTTTCACCCTCAATCTAACGCTTCAGAGAGATGGATGAAGGAAATCAATAAATTGTGTCGACTTTATTGTCATCAGAATCACAGTACTTGGGATCAGTATCTTCATATTTTTCAAAACATTCTGAATGAACTCCCTAATGATTCAACTTCTTTACCGCCTATATTGATATTAAAAAAATAAAGCACCGACAAATCGCATTTCTGAAATCGTTCCTTTTCCACCTACACGGAAACTGCGGCATTCTGAAGTTGTGAACCTGGCTCTGCAAAATATAGCATCTGCGGGTGCTAGAAGAGAGAAATCAGCTAAACGTCCTGGTCGTTTAAAAACCTTGTCAGTTGGTCAAAAGGTGTTAATTAAGTCTCATCGTTTGTCTCACAAAGGAAAAGGCTTGTGTCGCAAATTTTTTCTGCTTTATAACGGTCCATATAGGGTTCGCAAAATTATTCATGATAACACTGTCGAAGTAGAAATTCTTAAATCTCGGAGCTCTAAGGGAATACATCATATATCGAACGTTAAAATTTTTGTGGAATGACATACTTTCGAGAAACCAACAGTTATACGTAAACACACGGAGAGTACAAGGATACCGCGCCGTGTTCCGGCGGCGGCACATACTCGGGGCAACAGTCAAGTCTGCGCGCCGCACAAGGCGGTCGTTGACCGCAAACAATTACTTCCTACGTCACGCGTACCTACAGCTGATCGAGCGCTCAGTGCGAATGCACTGACAGCCGTAAACAAGTACACAGTCGAATTTCTCTGATTAAATTCAGTATAAAGCTATAGTGACTTGATAAATTATGTTATTAACGTTCACTATTTTTCAGGATACGGTTGTATAAAATATTTAAGAACTTCAGGTAAATTCTGTGTGTGTCCGACGTTAAGAGGACTTGCTATCGAGAAATTTTCAGGAAGAATGTAATTTTGAAGAAGAAACTAATAAACTAAAAAGGTAACTGTTAATTGAGTTTATTTTTCAGGTAACATATTTCCACTTAGGTACGTACTTTAGACGTAATTTGCTGCTCGCGATTACGTGATTTATACTAAATTTTATGTTCTATGAATTTACTTGTGAAGCGACGCGCTTGCGTACATTTGCTGATTGTGACAATGATTGATTAATGAACAGGGTTGTTAATTATGTATATTATGCATCGCTTGGCTGCACTGCTTTTTCACTGATGTCATATTTTTTTATTGTGTGCCAGGTGTGCTTATTTATTTAAATTATAATTGTCACCTGATTAGTTGTGCTGATATGGTTATGTATGTAAGTTATACTTTGTGATTTATCTGATTGCGCCTTCATGTTTACTTATTAAGATTACATATGAACATTTATTTGCTTATGCTGATATGATGCTGATGGCCTGTTTATTATGTAAGATACATATTTGCTGCTTTGCGTATGGATTGCATATTTATACATTTCTGTTTGTTGTCATAACTATTCTTTAATTTGGTATATAGAAATGCTGATATGCGGTGTACGAACATGGAGTTTAGGTCACACTATGGTATTAATTATGGATTGTTCGCTTGGCAGAGCCTCGTTGTAGGGATTGTGCTACATCCATTTGTTGACATTGTGTTCTCTACTGGTATATTTACTCGCTATTGCATGTTTTGCTTACGATCAGTGCTTTATATTTTAAGATAAGAAAATGAACTGCTATAATTCTACGAACGACGTTGGTACAAGAAACTTCTTTGAAGTTACATGAGCTGGAGGTTTTATGGAAGCCGTATAAATTTATGCCAATAGGAAGGAAGCTAACGACATGACATACCAACACTAGGTTTAGACCATTGAAGTTATTACACTGCGTTCTTCGTGAGTAATTGAAATAGCAAGTGACACTTGACACAAGAAATATCCCACATGTTTGCTTCTGTTTTGCCATGATTCTTGAAGTGGTGTACACACTGTGAAATATTATGATCATTCACACTCCGCACTCGTACTTACTTACTGAAAGTTATTCAAACTGAAGGCTGTTAGAGGTCATGTATGCATTTCTTTTATTTTATGATGGACAAGGTAACCAAAATGTACACTCCTGGAAATGGAGAAAAGAACACATTGACACCGGTGTGTCAGACCCACCATACTTGCTCCGGACACTGCGAGAGGGCTGTACAAGCAATGATCACACGCACGGCACAGCGGACACACCAGGAACCGCGGTATTGGCCGTCGAATGGCGCTAGCTGCGCAGCATTTGTGCACCGCCGCCGTCAGTGTCAGCCAGTTTGCCGTGGCATACGGAGCTCCATCGCAGTCTTTAACACTGGTAGCATGCCGCGACAGCGTGGACGTGAACCGTATGTGCAGTTGACGGACTTTGAGCGAGGGCGTATAGTGGGCATGCGGGAGGCCGGGTGGACGTACCGCCGAATTGCTCAACACGTGGGGCGTGAGGTCTCCACAGTACATCGATGTTGTCGCCAGTGGTCGGCGGAAGGTGCACGTGCCCGTCGACCTGGGACCGGACCGCAGCGACGCACGGATGCACGCCAAGACCGTAGGATCCTACGCAGTGCCGTAGGGGACCGCACCGCCACTTCCCAGCAAATTAGGGACACTGTTGCTCCTGGGGTATCGGCGAGGACCATTCGCAACCGTCTCCATGAAGTTGGGCTACGGTCCCGCACACCGTTAGGCCGTCTTCCGCTCACGCCCCAACATCGTGCAGCCCGCCTCCAGTGGTGTCGCGACAGGCGTGAATGGAGGGACGAATGGAGACGTGTCGTCTTCAGCGATGAGAGTCGCTTCTGCCTTGGTGCCAATGATGGTCGTATGTGTGTTTGGCGCCGTGCAGGTGAGCGCCACAATCAGGACTGCATACGACCGAGGCACACAGGGCCAACACCCGGCATCGTGGTGTGGGGAGCGATCTCCTACACTGGCCGTACACCACTGGTGATCGTCGAGGGGACACTGAATAGTGCACGGTACATCCAAACCGTCATCGAACCCATCGTTCTACCATTCCTAGACCGGCAAGGGAACTTGCTGTTCCAACAGGACAATGCACGTCCGCATGTATCCCGTGCCACCCAACGTGCTCTAGAAGGTGTAAGTCAACTACCCTGGCCAGCAAGATCTCCGGATCTGTCCCCCATTGAGCATGTTTGGGACTGGATGAAGCGTCGTCTCACGCGGTCTGCACGTCCAGCACGAACGCTGGTCCAACTGAGGCGCCAGGTGGAAATGGCATGGCAAGCCGTTCCACAGGACTACATCCAGCATCTCTACGATCGTCTCCATGGGAGAATAGCAGCCTGCATTGCTGCGAAAGGTGGATATACACTGTACTAGTGCCGACATTGTGCATGCTCTGTTGCCTGTGTCTATGTGCCTGTGGTTCTGTCAGTGTGATCATGTGATGTATCTGACCCCAGTAATGTGTCAATAAAGTTTCCCCTTCCTGGGACAATGAATTCACGGTGTTCTTATTTCAATTTCCAGGAGTGTATTTTATAATTCATAACGAGTAGGAGATTTGGCTCAGGAGGACTACACAGAGGTTGTGTGTGGACATTGTGTCTGCGGATTGCATGGGATGATAAATTGAAGTTTGCACTAGGATTTTGTCTGTACTTGTTCGAGGAGACTGACTAGAGGAAAGAGTTGTTATGGAAGTGAAATGATATTGGTAATAAGGTTTATATGTATCGACGTATTGAAGAGGTATTATTGAGATATTGAGATTGTGTGAAGTTGATGATTATTGGAGTTTTGGTGGACAAGAGGTAAGGTAAATGATATTGATGATCAGGTTTATATGTATCGACGTAAGGGGTATTATTGAAGTATTAAGATATGTGATGATAATGATTATTGGAGTTTTGGTGGATAAGAGGTGAAGTAAGTGAGGAGCATTTTTTTTTGTTTGTTTGTTGGTCTATATGGAACAAGGAGGATGAAGATAGCAGACTAGAACACTCAAGTGGAAGGAAGATTGTCTACACACACACTTTGTTAAATCAGTGAGCAGTATACACTTTTTTTGGAGAGAGGAAGCATTTGCATATTTTGGCACACTGACCGTTGCTCAGCAACCGTACATTTTGATTTGGCTTGGCAAACATTGGTCTTGACATGATGACTACGACGTTGACTATTATTGACTGTTATACATTGCTGCCACTACTACTTGATACACAAGTTGAACATAAAATTTTTGGACAGAATTGCAGTTAACACTATTCAATTACATGGTAGTACTTAAATGTGGATGAAAGATGAGTGAGTGTGTTTTGTGTGTTTCCCCTTCCTAATCCCAAATAATTGGTACCGATCTATCTCCTAAATATTATTTTACTTGTTTGTTGTGGCCTGCACTGACACCCATAAATATTATAGGTTTTCTGATATTTGTGTATTTGTAATATTTAATATGACAATTATCTGATATCATTTGTGTGTTTATTATAATTTGTATGTTTAGTGTAAGAGCATTGATAATCATTTTGTAAAAACAATTGTGTCTGCATTCAAACTGTTGTTCATGCTTGCACCTATTCAACATTGCTGGGTGCCACTTGGAAATGTTTAATTTCTGCTGATAAACTCTGATGAACTGTCTAATTAGTGATAGTGAATATTATGGACTGTTACGTGCACTTGTTCAACATGATGGGTGCCACTAGGAGATGTTTAATTTGTGCTAATGAACTCTGATAAACTGTCTGATTAGTGATAGTGAATATTATGGACTGTTACCTGAACCTGTTCAACATTAATGGGTGCCACTTAGAAATGTTTAATTTGTGCTAATGAACTCTGATGAACTGTCTAATTAGTGATAATGAATATTATGGACTGTTACCTGCACGTGTTCAACATTGATGGGTGCCACTTGGAAATGTTTAATTTCTGCTGATGAACTCTGATGAACTGTCTAATTAGTGATAGTGAATATTATGGACTGTTACCTGCACTTGTTCAACATGATGGGTGCCACTTGGGAATGTTTAATTTCTGCTGATGAACTCTGATGAACTGTCTAATTAGTGATAGTGAATATTATGGACTGTTACCTGCACTTGTTCAACATTACTGGGTGCCACTGATGGACTGCTTCTACTGAAATGATGTCACTTGTTAGTGTCTGCATCTGCTCAACACTGCTGGGTGCCACTGATGGAACTGCTTCTACTGAAATGATGTCACTTGTTGGTGTCTGCACCTGTTCAACATTGCTAGGTGCCACTGATGGACTGCTTCTACTGAAATGATGTCACTTGTTGGTGTCTGCACCTGCTCAACATTGCTGGGTGTCGCTGGTGGAACTGCTTCTACTGAAATAATGTGACTTGTTGCTGTCTGCACCTGTTCAACATTACTGGGTGCCACTAATGGACTGCTTGTACTGAGATAATGTCACTTGTTGGTGTCTGCGCCTGCTCGCCATTTTTGGGTGCCACTGTTGAAGCTGTTTAATTACTGCTGATGAAATGTTATGAGACTGCTATTTGCACCTGTTGATCATTGCTGGGTGCTACTGTTGGAACTGTCAACTACTCTGAGGAGTTCTACTTGTTTATTGAACTATTGAAAGGATTTTATGTGAATATTTGTATAAACTGATTTTTTGTGTGTTTACTGTTTATGATATGTTATGAGACTCTTACCTGCACCTATTCGTCATTGCTGACGCTATTGATCGAATTGTTTAACTACATGATACTTGTGTAAACTATTATGTAAAATAATATGTATGCAAGCATTTTAATTCCTTACTGTATTTTATATATTAGGTTATTGAAGGGTCAGTGCAAAGCCAAAATTTATTTAGTTATGTGATATTTACTTATTAATATTACTTTTTAATTTTTGTCTGTATTTTTTGGACGAATTTGGTGGTATTTTCACCACCAATGCTGGCAAAAATACCATCAAATTCTAGCCGTGGAGGAGGGGCATATGAAAGGTGGCTACACTGAGTCACAGCGCCAGAGATTGCGCCAAAGAGTATTATTCAGCCGCCTCCACTGGCAGTGCTTGTTGAGATGTGGTAGTGGAGAGTGCTTGTCGAGAAGGCGTCGTGGAGAGTGCTTATTGAGAAGTGGGCTGTAGGAGTTCTGATGTAGCCGTGACTAGTTGTGAGCATGTTGTATGCAGTTGTTCTGATGGGCTAGACAGCCGATGCTGTTCGATTGCGGATGTTGTAATGATCAGAGTGTATGTTTCGTCAATATATATGAAGGTAAAGAAAATTTTTTTATTTTTTCATTTCAAATGTCCTCACTAACAATGTCTCTAGGTCACAGGTTCAGTCAACAAAGCATCTGGCTTGTGTTCATGTATTAGAGTGTAATTCTGGTTTCTATGTGCAATTATAGTATTTCTGTTTTTTTTAATTACTTCAGTGTAAATGGTGCTTAAAATACCTTGTCTTATTGAGGAAGAACCGTGCCAGATGTGTGCGTTGAATCACACTCCCACACACAGAACAGTTACACTTGTGTTTTGTTGTTTCGTAGGTTTTATAGTTGCTGGGGACTTAATTAATTAATTATGTTAACGGAAGTTTTCTTTCATTCTTTGTTCTTATTCTATGCAGTCAGATTGCGGAGTAATACCAGTCAGGGCCAACCGGTTACGAGACAGCGTAACCGAACAAACAGCGACTAAAATTTAAAATTATTTGCATTATTATTTAATTAAGAGCCCATGCAGTTGTTAAAATTTTTAGTTTAAAGTAATCTGTTGCGTTGCAGATTTGCACCAGCGTAGTCTTTCAGAGGTTGTTGTGAGCGGTCGTGACTAAGGCCGTGTCAAAAGGGAGCGGCAAGCTTCTCAGTCCGAAAGCTCATACAGTCAAAAATTTGTTCTTTCTGCCTCTGAATAAATTGTAACTCGATATTTAGAGGGTGCTTTCTGATTATACTTTTGAATCTGTTTCTAAAAAGGAGGGCTTTTAGGAATAAAATTTCTATTTCTTGAAACAAATTTGATTTGTTTTCATCAGTTACCCACTGACAACTACTTCCACGCTCACATAGTGTGATTAAATGTGTTAATGTTCTTGATGAATCGCTAGTAAATTAAGTAAATTCTTAAGAAAAGTTTTGAAAGTAAATTCACGGTTCAGAGGACCCTCCATTGTAAAAGGAAACGGAAAGCAGTGTATTGTAGTAGGGAAGCACTAACAGCAGAATGGCTGTCAGGGGCATTTCAACTCTTCTAAATATGCTCAAGTCGACTGTTTTTTATGTGAGTGTGAACTGGAAACGCAGAGGATCAGTCACACCTAAACCACGACCACTCAGGCCTAAGCTACTGGCGAAAAGGGGCTGGCGAGCATTGCGGAAACTTGTAAATGAAAAATCGCATGAAATCAGCGGAAGACATCCCTTGTGAGTTCCAAAGTACAATGAGCAGTCCAGCTAGTATCACGACCGCGCGTAGTGAGTCAAACGTACTGGGGTACAATGGTGCAGCAGGTCCTCATAAGCGGCACATTTCTGCGGTCAGTGGTAAACGGCGCTTGAAGTGGTGTAAAGAGTGACGTCACTAGGGAGCAAGTGATTTGGAATGATGAATCACGCTGTATCGCGCGGCAATCCGATGGTATGGTTTGAGTTTAGCGAATGTCTCAAGACATTTACCTGCTATCACGTGATTATTTCGAGAAATTAGTTAATAAGCCATTCGAATAGTAAACAGTTGTGAAAACACACTTGACCTCTTAGCAACAAATAATCTTGGGCTGATAACGGCCATCAAAATGGGTACTGATATTAGTGAACACAGGGTTGTCGTAGCGAAGCTCAATCTCGGAACTCCCAAATCCTCCAAAAATAGAGGAAAAAATATCTATTCAACAAAGTAGATAAAAATTCGCTTGACACCTTCTCGAGAAACTATCTCCACTCCTTCCAAATTAACACTGTAAGTGTAGACCGGATATGGCTTGAATTCAAAGAAATAATACCGAAAGCAAATGTGAGATTTACACGAAACAAATTGATCCCCATGGTACACAAAATACATCATGACATTGTTGCAGTAACAACGAAAAAAGCATGCCAAATTTAGACTATCACAAAATTCTCAGTATTGGCAATCTTTTACATAAGCTCGAAATTTAGCGCGGACTTCAGCGCGAGATGAGTACAACAGTCACCACAAGGAAACCTTCCCTCGAAACCTGGCAAAAAATCCACGGAATTACGGATGTGTGTAAAGTCTGCTAGCGACAAGACACAATCAATGCCTTCTCTGTGTGATAGCAATGGAGATACTAACGAAGACAGTGCTGCCAAAGCAGAGTTACTAAACACAGCCTTCCGAAATTCCTTCACTAAAGAAGACGGAGTAAATATTCCAGAATTCAAATCAAGAGCAGCTGCCAACATGAGTAACTTAGAAGTAGATATTCTCTGACCAGTGAAACAGCTTAAAAATCACTTAATAAAAGCAAATCTTCCAGTAGAGATTGCATACCAATTAGGTTCTTTTCAGATTATGATGATACAAGAACTACGTACTTAACTATCATATACAACCACTTGCTTGACGAAAGAGCCGTACCAAAAGACTGGAAGTTGCACACGTCACAAAAATATTTAAGAAGGGTAGTAGGAGTAATCCACTAAATTACAGGCCCACATCATTAACTTCTATAAGCAGTATTATTTCCATCATTGTGAATTACCTCGAAGAGAACGCTCTATTGACACAGAGCCAACACGGATTTAGAAAACATCGTTCTTGTGAATCCAACTAGCTCGTAACTCAAACGAAGTTTTGAGTGCCGACAAGGGATTTCAAATTTATTCCGTATTTGTAGACTTCCAGAATGCTATCGACACTGTACCTCTCAAGCGGCTTGTAATCAAATTGTGTACTTATGGAATATGTCTCAGTTATGCAACTGGATACGTGATTTCCTGTTAGAGAGGTCACAGTTCGTAGTAACTGATGGAAAGTCATCGAGTAAAACAAAAGTGATTTCTAGCGTCCTACAAGATAGTGTTAAATGCTCTCTGCTGTTGCTTATCCGTATAAACGATTTAGGAGACAATCTGAGCAGCAGTCTTAGGTTGTCTGCAGATGACGCTGTCGTTTACCGCCTAGTAAAGTCATCAGAAGATGAAAACAAAGTGCATAACGATTTAGAAAAAATATCTGTGTGATGCGAAAATTGGCATTTGGCCCTAAGTTATGAAAAGTGTGAGTGCTAAAAGGAATCTGTTAATCTTCGATTACACGATAAAACGATCAAAACCAAAGACCATAAAATCAACTAAAAATCTAGGAATTACAATTACGAGCAACTTAAATTGTAAAGGACACATAGAAAATGTTGTCGGGAAAGTGCATCGAAGACTGCGTTTAATTGGCAGAACACTTAGAAGACGCAAACTGATTTACTAAAGGGACTGCCTGCACTACGCTTGTTCATCGTCTTTTGGAATATTGCTGCGCAGTGTGCGGTCCTTACCAGACAGAATTAGCAAATACAACCAGAAAGTTCTAAGAAGGGCAGCACGTTTTCTATTGTCGCGAAATAGGGGAGAGAGTGTCACTGAAATGATACAGGATTTGCGGTGGACATCATTAAAACAAGGGCGTTTGTCGTCGCTGCGGAATCTTCTCACGAAATTTCAATCACCAGCTTTCTCCTCCGATTGCGAAAATCTTTCGTTAACGCAGACCTACACGGGGAGAAACGATCATAATAATAAAATAAGGGAAATCAGAGCTCGCACATAACGATACACGTGTTTGTTTTTCCGCGCGCTGTTCGAGAGTGGAATATTAGAGAAATATTGTGAAGATGGTTGGATGAACCCCTTATCAGGCACGTAGTGTGATTTGCGGAGTACCCTTGTACCCTTGTAGAGGTAGATGTAGTGCCAACAGTGAAGTATGGAGTAAATGGGGGTACAATATTGAGGGATTTCTTGTGATCAGAATGTGATTCCTTTATCGCGCTTAAGAAAACGATAAAAGCGGAAGGACACATTTTACAGTGTTATGTACAGTATCCAGTAGAGGATCACTGCGGGTATGATGACTGTTTGTTTTAGTATTACAATGTAGCCTGTCATAAAACAACAACTGTGAGACAATGGTATGTGGAAAAATTGAAGTAGCTGCCCAGAGTATCAACTGGAACGCAATGGAACATCTTTGGAATGAGTTGGAACGTCGACTTTGCCCCGGAATCGAACGCCACTGTCTTTGTTGTTTTCGTCTCTTGAGGAGAAATGGGCTACCATTCTTCTCCATACATTCAGACACCTCATTAAAGGTGTCTCCAGCGGCTTTCAAGCAGTTATAATGGCGAAGGGTGGACGCACTCCATATTAACGTCCACTGATAGATGTCAGGATAATTTTGGTCAGGTAGTACTGGTATATTCAGGAAATATTATTCGCTCAAGGTGGAGAAGGCATCCGGAGGTTTCCACAGAGGAAGCGAGAATTGCTGGTCATTCAGTGCCTAAGACCAGTTGTCGCTCTCGCAGTCGAAATGGTACTATAAAAAGGATGATGACTGCTGGCAGCAAACGTGGAACGGTAAGCGCTAACAACATCAGGGCGAAGTTACAACGAAAAGCAAAGTCGTGAGTTCTTAAATTGGTAAAAGACGATAGAGGAAGCATGCAGCGCACGCCTCAAAACTGGTTCAAATGGCTCTGAGCACTATGGGACTTAACATCTGAGGTCGTCAGTCCCCTAGACTTAGAACTACTTAAACCTAACTAACCTAAGGACATCACATACATCCATGCCCGAGGCAGGATTCGAACCTGCGATCATAGCAGCAGCGCGGTTCCGATCTGAAGCGCCTAGAACCACTCGGCCACAACGGCCGGCGCACTTCTCACAAGCTGAAGTTACTGGAAGCACCTTCATTCGGCCATGAGAATCGTAATAATTAACGAATTAAAGATAGCATGGTAAACTTAGAGGCAAAAGGGAGCCACCCGTCTGACCAGTGTGTACTGCCTTTCCTGATAAATTGAGGACTGGTTAGAGTGGCAGAAATGACCACTACGGTACCTTTTCCCGCAGGAGGACATATTTCAAAATGGGGATTAAAGCATAAAGTTCTCACCCCAGCATTTTGAGAATGAAAAAAGATGGGTTTACAAACTGATCTGTGGTCTTATTGAGATACTTATTGTTTTAATAGTTCAATTATGAGGGGGAATTCAAAAAGCAAGTTACACATGTCTTTCCCTAAGTCCAACGCGCATCAAGAGTGCGCATTGTCAAACAAAACTACATATTCTGGGTTTTCTTCAGACACAGTTCTGCTGCAGTACGGGTAACTGGTGGATCAAATAGTGTGGTAAGTGAATTCTAGAACGGATCATGACGTAGGTAGGAGACTCATCACCACAGTTCTGGTAATAAGAAGAATTTATGGAGTACCTGAGATGCTTAACGAAAGCTGCCTCCTCAGGCCTACACTTAATGTGGCCGACTCACAATCTAGAGAAATATGTTGCTAGAAAACTAAGTCCCCTTGTGGGAGACAGGGATTGTATGTGAAACATTCGACTCACTGCATTCAACTTATAAAGGAGCAGCTTGAACAGAATGATAGTGGTGAATTTTGATGTATCTGCAATACACGATTAGAAGAGACTATCAGCGTTATTCAGAAATGAATACCACCGGATATCTATTTATTGTCAACCTGTTTCACGTGGCATTATGAAGAAGTGGACGGAGTGACTGGGATTCCCCATCTCTCTGATAGCAGCGAACATCGGTATGCAAGATTTGAATAAACTGGATTTGTGAGGTGGGCGTGTCATTTAGAATTTTGTAAGCTATCCACGTGCATGTCAGAGAGAGAGAATGTTATGTTACTGTTAAACAACCTTTGGTCTTGTTGGGGCACAGTCCATGCCTCTGCACAGTCTGATATATTCTTAGTTGAAGTGTGGCAGGTGATGGACGTATTCAGTAGTGCCGTGTTGACTTGTGATTGTGTCTGTTAGATGATGAAAGATTTACTGTAAAGGACAGCACTGATAAGCATGATATATGTATTAAAAGATGAAAAGAATATAAATTTAGAATAATATTTTTTTTTCTTTTTTAGAAGAAGTCTGAGATAAGATTACTGCATTGCGCAGCTAGTTTGTCGGAGTGATTTTTGTCAGCTAGTTAACTTTGTTCACTTACTCAGAGCCGCCGGCCAGAGTGGCCGTGCGGTTCTAGGCGCTTCAGTCTGGAACCGCGCGACAGCTACGGTCGCAGGTTCAAATTCTGCCTCGGGCATGGATGTGTGTCATGTCGTTAGGTTAGTTGGGTTTAAGTAGTTCTAAGTTGTAGGGGACTGATGACTACAGATGTTAAGTCCCATAGTGCTCAGAGCCATTTACTCAGAGCTGAGAAAAGACCACCCCACTTCCCATAGTGATGTATTCACATATTAACTGATTAAGGTGTTTGGATTTTACAGAAATTCTTTGTTAACATTGCACCCTTTTTAAATCATTGTTGACTTTCTTACGCATTGCTCAAACCAATGTTACGTGTGCAGATCATGGAAAGTTTTACTCTGTCTTTTTGAAAACATACTTCACTCTAAAATCGTTGTATTGGAATATCATTTCGTAGGAGTAGTTACTCTCCCTATCCAACTGTTTAAAGAACTCTTATCATTATGCATTACCACATTGCACCATATGGTATGCAAGAGTTTGAATATTGTTTGGAAATTTTACTTGAAAACAGTAATCTAAATTAGCTGCTAGCGGCTTGCTGTTTGCTGTTGTGCTTTCAAAAAAATCTGCAACAATCTTTCAAGACGCATGGTAAGTGAACATGTTGATTATGGCCAGATAATTGTTTCACTTCACTTGCGAGTCTAATATAAAAACAAGTTGTATTGAGACAAGTTACAGTTCAGTTCAAATTAGGTTCTATTTAGTCAAAGGTTAGCATTCGAGTTTAATTTGGATAACAGTATATGGGTACGTAGTTTTAGTAATACGTAGGCTTTTTAAAGAGGGGAAGTAAATTTGGGCTAAATGTCATACAGAACCACATAGCTCCGCGCAATAGTGCTATATGTGAACGACACATTCGTCGTTAGGCCGCCTGAAAAAGCAGAGCTTCATAAACTGAATCAGTATGTTAACAGCCTGGATAAGGACGTCTAGTTCGCAGTAGAACAAAACAGTAACTGCGCGATCCTGTTCCTTGACGTGGAAGTCTACAGAACTCCCATTGACAAAGTAGGACACAAGGTCTACTGGAAACCGATCGGTACCAGGTGATATCTACACGTCGCATCCCATCCAGTTCAGAAGTGCTGCATCCCGCATACGTTGACCACACGAATTCTTCACATCAGTAATAAAAGCAAAGTCAAGCAAGAATAGGAGGAGCCGCGTAACATTTGTGAGCCAACGGATACGACAATAAAACGATGAAGAGTGCTACTAAGTTCAGTAGGAAGGGATATGCGGAAAACAAAATAAAAGAACACCTATCGGTGGTGCACTTACCTTACGTAAAGAGCGTAAGTGGTCTAGTAGGCAAGAGACTTAGCTGAGGAAACATCAAACCAGTTTCCCGGATAGGACGTAGGATCCAGGAATTAGTAGGGTCGCAATGAAAGCCCTCAATGGCGCAGATGCACACGCGATACAGTGCAGCCGCCCACTACACTGAGGAAGCCAGAAGCCTATCAGCATCCGCAGAAAAGAGAATGAGTTGTGTTCTGTTGGGGCACCACAACAGATGGCGCTAGCGGAGCAACATCGTGATTATGGACACCTTATGAAGTTTCAAAAAGAAATAAAACAGTCGTGGATATGGTCAGCTAAAATAAGAGAGGCAACATCAACTGGGAAGACGGCTACAGGTTCCCAGCCACTATGCTGCCAGTTATCCCGGTACGGGGGGGCCGCGTATGATCGCATAGCAGCTGCCTCACCGGACACGCCGTGATCGGCCAGACCAACGACGTATTTACAACTGGCGTCGTTTCTCCGCTACTAACACCAGGAAAACATGCACTTCAGAAGCTTGTCGCTGATCCATAGCAGGCTACTAACTGCCAGCAAGCCACGCCACCCACAAATAGCCTACCACATATCCAACTCTCTTTTTCTTAAAATATAAAATGTTACTTTAAGGCCAATAAAATCCAATAAACATTGTGCAGAGTTTTCTGTGATACCGTTAGAAAAGTGACATATTGATGAACCCAATCCCCAGCTCAACAGTCTTTGCCCTCAGGAAGGTCCATGTAACTCGGGCGAATCGTATGTTTATTTTTATCCATACATATTAAAAACGTAGGCGTATCTTGCGGTTATAATTAAAATGCAGCTACTCATAGTGGCCCAGTGTAGGCTATATTTATCGTATGGCAGCGAAACTTGGTTACACTGGAAAAAAAATTAGCTTCAATTTTGCCCACCATGTACAAATCTGGCGCTAAGACTACAAGAGAAATACATAAAAATGTGTTCATATGTAATGGATTAGAAATGTGGCGAGGGCAGGATAGTTCAAACAAGTGAGAAATGATTAATGTCGATTTTATTGCCAACTGGAACCTACACAATTTGTTCAATATGAGTCCTAGAGATGTCGATGAAATGCTATGCAGCGCCAGATTTGCACCTGGTGGCCAAAATTGGAACTAATGTTTTCCAGCTTAAATCGGTTCCGCATTAATGCATTAGTATATCGACCACGTTCCGTTGTCATACGATAACTGCAGCCCTCACTGGACCTCCTTGAGTAGCTCAACCGAGTTACAGCCACTCAGTAAGTGGGTATTTCCTACATCGCATTCTAAACCGCTGTATCGATTTCAATCAAACTAGCTACACCAATCACTTGCTTTCTGGAGAGAACGACCTACCTATCAAAGGGATGGAGGGTGAGGGAGGGGTGGGAGGGATGGGGAAGATTCATATGTCATGAAACGGAAATAGACAATATTGATTCTGTATTTGAGAAGGGGAGCATTTAGTGAATTGTAACCTACTTTCGACGTAATTTGAAACCTTTACGAGACTTTTTCTCCCTGGTTCTTACTCTCGCAGTATTTCTTTCCAGACAGTAAGTAATATGAGTACCACGAAGAGTTAGCAGTAAAGAAGCGATTATTTGCTTAATTTTCTTTGCCATTATCTTTCTTAGGATTTCGGATATTCATTGCCCTACTAGGCTGGCGACAGTTTAATTGTGTTTTTATTTGCTAATAAGTATTTTTGCATTAAAATAGTATGTGATACCCATTTCCACCCTGTGTGGCTCGTGAATGGTTGCACCAAATTCCACCCATTTCAAAATTATCCCAGTATTTAGATTAGATTCACGCTTCAGAAGGGTCTGTTGTGCACTTTACTAGTACTAACCAGTAGTGTTTTCCTTCAGTAAAGATGTCCTTACTCACTGTAAAATTTCGTGAGGCATACGCGATCACGGCCAACTACATCGCATTGTAGTAGGCCGCTTAGAAAGTGGTAGGTCACAAACGCCAACGTCTCTCGTGACCCCAGCGGCCACCTTCACTAGCGTGTATAGACTCAGCTTTTGGGAAGAATGGGCTGTCATTTCTGCGGACACTGAAACAGCTTGTTGAAGATGTCGCCAGCAGAGTTCAAGCCGTCATAAAGGCCAAGAGGGGACACACCCCGTACTAATATCCGCTAATATGTGTTCGAATACTTTTGATCATACACGTGGATATTTGGACTGACACTGCACTGTCACAAATAATGATGTTCATAAGTTATATGGAATAGTGCAAACAGTAGACGACGTGAGAGAAAGACATCTACGGTGGTATGGGCCTGGTCTTAGAACAGACACAACAACAGTAGTGGCAAATACCGGTTTCAGGTTGAGAGTAAATGGTAAAAGGCCAGTGGGATGACATGGGCAGTGATGACCCTACATGCTGTACAAAGATCTCAAAGTGTCATGCCTACATCCCGATTAGGCACAGAGAGCCAAAAGAGAGGACCCTGGCAGCATGCAGGACAAACGGTAACGAAGGAGTGTGTACTAAGGGATTAGAAATTCTTGGCATTATACATCTCGAAGCGTGTTGTTAAAATGTGTGTGAAATCTTATGGGACTTAACTGCTAAGGTCATTAGCCCCTAAGATTACACACTACTTAAGCTAAATTATCCTAATGACACACACACACACCCACGCCCGACGGAGGATTCGAACCTCCACCGGGACCAGCCGCATAGTCCATGACTGCAGCGCCTAAGGCCACACGGCTAATCCCGCGCCGGCCGGTGTGACCAAGCGGTTCTAGGTGCTTCAGTCTGGAACCGCACGACCACTACGGTCGCAGGTTTGAATCCTGCCTTGGGCATGGATGTGTGTGTTGTCCTTAGGTAAGTTAGGTTTAAGTAGCTCTAAGTTCTAGGGGACTGAAGGCGTCAGATGTTAAGTCCCATAGTGCTCAGAGCCATTTGAATCATTTTTTTTGCTAATCCCGCGCGGCGAAGCGTGTTGCAAACATGAAATTGACACTTTGGAATACGTCAGCTGAAACTTTCTGCCAGATTAAAAGCGTGTGACGGATCTGGATTGGATCCTGGAAACTGTCTCCCAGGTCGTTGCTATCATTTCTTCAAGGTGTACTGGTCCCAGAAGTTAAGGAATTTTGTAAATTATATTTGTGATTGGTATTTGTTGTTTCGGACATATCCGACAGAAAGGACGCCACATATTTGTATAGTTCTACAGGCGCGGCGGTTGTTTGATGAAAAAGTTTCAGTGCGGATGCACAACCATCAACTGAACCTTGAGTATGGGGTTGAAGGGCGGGGATCGTTGCTGTAAGGCGAGCAGGAAGATGTGAGTTTGAGTCTGACGGAGACCGTGTCCGGAAGTACGAGACATTAAAGGCAGTCGTTCTAGAAAACTGAGTTCCGGTCCGGTTCAAATTTGCAGCTCTCGCCGTTGCATTTTCGCATTGCCGTGTGCGGCTAGAAGTCATTATTTCCTTCCTATCTCTTTCCCATCCTTGTTCTCTTTCCATTCCTTTAACCCTAGTTATTCACGTACACTCTCTGTGAAGTTTGGAAGATAGTAGATGACATACTGGAGGAAGTAAAGCTGTGGGGATGGATCGTGCGTCGTGCTAAGGCAGATCAGTCGGTAGAGCAGTTGGCCATAAAAGAAGAATTGCTGCAGTCGACTGCCGATCTGGCACACAGTTTTAATTTGCTAGGAGGCTTGATATCGGCGAAGACTTCATAGGGAGACAAATTCACTGCGGAAACATGAATTGTCTGATACATCAAAAAACAATCTACTTCTGGGATCGCCGGTCGGGCTGGCCGAGCGGTTCTAAGCACTACAGTCTGGAACCGCACGACCGGTACGGTCGCAGGTTCGAATCCTGCCTCGGGCATGGATATGTGTGATGTCCTTAGATTAGTTAGGTTTAAGTAGTTCTAAGTTCTAGGGGACTGATGACGTCAGAAGTCTCATAGTGCTCAGAGTCATTTTGAACTTCTGGGATCTAATATTGTTGATCAGTTACTCATTCATTCTGTAATTTAGGGGAACATACTGAACAGAATATGCTAGTTCATACACGTGATGCAGCAGTGTTAAAGTGCGTTCCAGGGAAACAGTCCAGAAGTCATGAGGTCACAGCAGCCCCGAGCACGTCATCAGGCCTGTGCACCACACAAGCGCGGCCGGCGCTGACTAATTAACGCGCAGCCGCAGAAATCTGGAAACGCGGTTGTGAGCAGGCGAGCAGCCGTCTCTAAAGCAAACAGAGCCGAGGAGGAAAAAAACAGAGCGGCTGCGAGATAAACGAGGCCTACGGTGATAAATAGATTCGGTGACGGTATATAATTCGCCCGTTGGGAACCACTGTAGGCGCCCCCGTGAGAGCCGTCCTGGACGCTTTTGGGGCGGGGGTAAACTTGCGGGCGGAGGGAAGTGGGGTCGGATTCCAGAGGCGCCGCCGCAGCTGGCCTCCAGTCACCAACATAAATATGGCGTCGCCGACTGGGGGAGGGGCAGGCAGTGAAGGAGGGAGGGAGGAAATATTAATTGCGGCCGCGTACAGAGTTGAAACACGTGGCCATAAACTGGCGCCGCGGCGCGCGCAGCTACCGCGCGTTCGGCGGCCGGCCGTGTTTTTATACGCGCGGCGCAGCGCTATTTATCTGCCGGATACTGTGTCCGCTAAACGCTTCCCGCTGCCACCGCGCTTCAAAAATGATTCCCCACCCCTCCTCAAGCTGCCACCAGTCGCGGTGACGTATCGGCGCACCATTTTTTCCCCCCTTGTCCTCGACCGGAGGCGTCTGGCACAGGGCGCGGGCTCTGCCTGCGGAGCGTCTACATGGACGCGAATGGATTATTTGTTTAAAACCTAGCGTGTGTGACTTTCGTTATTGCGAGTGTAGACGCACAAGTTCAGTACCCAGGCCACAAGCCATAAAGAGCTCTCTTTTTGGTAATGACAAATGTTACTTCTCAATATAGCCTCCTTCGATGACGATACTAACTGCACTCATACCTCGTAAAAATAAAGTTACGTAATTAATTTATATTTGATTGCAGATATACGTGTGCTGTGAGGGTACACACAGAATAACACGCGACGCAGTACTGTACCTCCTCACCTAAGCAGCCAAACTAAAATATCGTAGCCCATTGGTGAAGCGGAGATGGGCTGTATCATTTTGTTTCAGCTCGTGTAGCCTCATGACACATTATTGTGAGATAGGTATGGGGAAAACCGACAGGTTAAAACGAAAGCGCAATTTTAGTTATGAATAACTGGTACTTTTTGGTATTTGTTTGTTTTCGGTTATAACAAGTATTACTCTTTTTTACTAACAGCCGCGTAAAGAAACCGAAATATCAAGTTTGTTTGTGTGGCCATCCTCCGCAGCAAGCATATATATACTTGTTTGGCAACTCAAACTGCCTGTTCGTGCTGCTAATTATTTTGTTTATCCCATACACCTTTCGCGTTCTACGGCATAATCAGTGGGATCTATAATGATACAGTTTTGTTAGTTATAGATTATCAAACAGTTCACTTCGCGATTTTTTGTAAAAATGTAATTACTTACGATTTGCTGATCTGAGTTTGCTCACATCATCAAGAATCAACAATAAAAAGCACCTTCTGACCATGGAAGAAAATTGCCACATACATAAAACCAAACCAGAGGGGAAAATCCTGTTGAGTGACCAAGTACACATGCCAAGCAATTCATTATTTACACTAATAGATAAAATAATAGAATAATGTTCGCAAAAAAGGATAAATGTAAAAATAGTGTTCAATGTCATAACCGCCGCCACCCCCCCCCCCCCCCCCAAAAAAACGATCGGCTCTATCCCCTCTCTCTCTCTCACCCATACGCACACACACGATGTAAACAGCATAAACAGAAGTCAGTAACGAACATATACTTCATTAGGTTGGCGACACATAGGTAAACATACCAAAGACGATGAAACACGTAATGGAGTCGCAATATTTACGCTGTGAAAAGAAGTGTACGACGAAATAGTCGTATCGAGTGACACAAGAACGATAGTCCACAACAAAAAGAGTGAGAAACATGGTGAACAATGTGTGGAGGGCGAAAACACGAAGAGGTGAATATAGAACAGTGATAAAAGTGGTAGTGCGACCTCCAGACCAGATGTGAGGAAACGCAGATCAGCAAATCGTAAGTAATTACATTTTTACAAAAAATCGCGAAGTGAGCTGTTTGATGATCTACAACTAACAAAACTGTATCGTTATAGACCTCACTGATGATGCCTTAAAACAGTAGAAGGCGAAAGGCGTATGGATTAAACAAAATAATTAGCAGCAGGAAAAGGCAGTTTGAGTTGCAAAACAAGTAAACCGAAATATCAATTAGTCACAGCAGCAGTGCTAAATTTTTCATTTTGAAATAAACGTTTTTAAGGAAAGAGTAATTTTTATTTGTAATATTTGCATTGCTTCTTATATTGCTTTGTTATAGAAAATGAGAAAATCGATCAGTGGTAATTTAATAATACTGTCGATAGAAACGAGCATGAAACACATGGCATAAAAATTGGTAGAGCGTTGCTGTGACAATAATGTACCTGTCATCATGTGGCGTGGCCTATTACATGTTAGGTGTGCACATGCAATGTGCATGACTTGCCCCACTTGGTCTATGTGGTAGTTTCTCTCTGTCGTCGTTGGACATCAGTTTGATTACAGGGTAGCAGTCTGAAAGTATTTAACGATGTGCGGTATCAATGAAGTGGAATGCTCCATTTGTAGTAAAAGATTAAAAACGGGGCAACTCACAACAAACTTGTGACATAATATGAGGACAAAACTTAAAAAGTTTCCAGTTGGTTCATAATTACAATAAAAATAGAAAGCTGCTGATCTTTTGCCTGTGTCTACACAACACACCTTTATCTGCCTGTAGCGCCTGAAAACTGGCAAATTAAACCGAAAAACAGAGTTCTTCAACCTCAGTTTTCACCGCTTAGCGCTGACTATTGGTAATGCCCAGATAGCGGAATGATCCCAGCTTACAATATGGCAAAGTATCAAAAAATTAGAATCAATCGGAGATAGACTTTTTGTAGTATTCAACCACTTATCGCTTTACAAGAAGAGCAGAGAATGGTAAACAGATTAATTTTTCTTTAATATTTTGATTCCATGTATCTTGAAACTAAGGGAGTCAACATTTTCCATTCTTTTTTTCGATTCCTACGTTAATTCTAGGAAAGAACAGGAATAAACAACCGAAAATCGGTTATTCTGAGCGGTTTTAACACTCCCGTTAAACTGTCGTAAAAAGAAAAACGATGTAACAGTAAACCGTAGTTTCAGCAATAACCGTCATTCTTATTGTGACGCGAGGATATCTAGGTCTTTCACCAAGTACGACATCATTCTTACATATCATCAGGAAACGACGGTGATCACTAAAGTAGTTAAAATATCTTTTTATCTTCCGACACAAAAACAGTTGTCATTACAGATTACAGATTTCGACTTTCTGAAACGGCCATCTTCGTACCCATTTGCGACCTCACTTTTTTCTCCTAGTTCTCCTGGGCAGCAGCTGGATCCGAAGATTGCCGTTTGAGACGGTAGAAATCGGTAATCTGTAATAATATCTGTGCATGTACCGAAAAATTTTTAAATATCTATGTTCGCCAGAACTACAGACTTACACCTGAAAAAAAAGGAACTACAACTATTTTTTTTAGAGGTGATAATGAAAACTTTACGTTTCGTACAATCCTTGTTACGTCTCAGTTAACTCCATCTGGAAACGATCCAGTAAAGCATGACTGTAGAGACCGCCTATGATTCTCCCACTTTCCGAGTAATTCACGAGAATAGCACCCAGGGATTTCGAAATGGCATTGGACATCATCTTTACATACATAAACCTTTGTCCATGGTTATGTTTCTTCGTCGAAATCAATAGTGTATGACTACTGATTAATTCAGGCCTTATCCGGGGCGAACTCCCTAAGTCTCTTAAATTTTCAGTGGACCGGTAGTAATTAAAAAGTCTTTGAAGTGTCCAGGTTTATTTTTTTGAAACTGTTAACCAATTTCTGTAAAATTGCCACGTATGACATCACTGTCGGGCACATGAAAGTAAGTCTGCTTGCAACAGTTCTACAGATCACGTCGCAGGTGGCCGTATGCATTTCAGGTACATGTCGCGATGTTCTAATTACAAACACCATCACCTCGAAACCTCATAAGATATACTTCGTGGTATTAGGCACTGCGTGGCCACCGTCTCGTTGGTCGCTCACCTTTGACGCTATATTAATCAGCAGGAAGAGATGGGCTAGATGGCAGTGGGCGATGACTTTTAAAAGTTGATTTAAGATGTCAAGAAACTTTCTGTTGAGCGCGGATAGTAAAATGATTAAGACCGTTTACAGTAAAGTGGCGACGTAAAACAAATAAAACAGTTCTCAGGAAGGTCGAGATCTATCACACGAGTAACTGACAAGTTGACACAAAATTGTACAAAACTGTTCCACGATACATGCAACTATGTACATTACTTTGCAATGTATACATATACACGACCGCTTGTAACACGTCTTCGCCCTATAAACGACAAACTTGGTGTATGTGCTTGGTGTTTCTTCAGCTGTACAGGCACCTCTGTTCTCTCTTACACAGCCAATCGGAAATGACTACAGTACGCTGACCATGATAGTGCATCTTAAAGACGCCTACTCCCTAAACAGCTTGACTGCTTTCCTTAACGTACAGATATGACTGATTAAGCATGACAGCTACACTATTTACATATAACAGAAAAGTGTTGATCTACTGTAATAGTAATCTTGAGCATCTAGACATTTCTGAGTATGATACTGGCACATTTCTGCCACTTTGTGAGAAATCCTTACAAAGACCGTCAACTTCCGGTGTGAGTTTCATATGATATATTATATGAATGTTTCAATAGCTTTTAGCCTAATATGCGGTGATTCTTATTAACATTTTCTGGTGAAGCTTGGAAACCAGATAGACTTCGGTGTCGACGATCTGTACACCATCAGTAAAGGCGAAAGACAACTGCTTGGTTAGGATAAACAATGCTGCAATATTAATGTGAATTTTAGGCTATTTTCAAGAATATAAGTTAAAGTTTTTCATTTATTATGGCGATAAACAATTTACATCTTTACTGATGTTTTTATCTTCTTCTTGTCGTTGTCCATTTTCAAGCATTTTGTGACCTGACTTTGTGTGCGCATGGTCATAGGTATCCAGTTTGGCGATGAACTGCAACCTGCAGGTAGTTAAAAATTAAACTGGGGATCAAGTACAACCAAAATTTTGAGTACTTACTGACCAAAGTAAAGATTGGGATCCTGGCCCTTACAGAAACTATTTGTGTGTTCAGAATATCCAGCTAACACAATAATCTTTGTATTGGCACAGAATTTATCAGAATGCCCTTTGCCATGCTAAGACCAATTCCGACAAAATCGGGAACTGTGGGGAGGCTGGGTGGGGGGCGGCGAGGGAGAGGGTGGCTCAGATTCGTGGTCGTAAATTATCTGCGCCTGCACAACAGTCCGTTCATCCTTTCTCAACTATGCCCACATGTGGTTGAGTTTAAATGTAAAACACAAAGGAAACCGGGCACTATAAGACATTTGTCTGCACAGGCAATATGGCTGTGGAAGCAACAACTGGACGTTCCTCTTCTGGATACATCAGTAAACACGCTATTCTTTAAAGAATCGAGCTCCCATGTATAAAACAGCTTCAGTGGTCGTATTACTTAACAAATGAGTAATTGTGTTAAACTTTTCACTTAAAGCACGATGTAAGTTAGAATAAAGTTTAGGAAAGGTTTGAAATTATGCTTAAAATTTATTGGAGTCTGCGGCTAAATAAATAAAAAAAATTAAATTTATTGATTTTTTAAAGAAAAAAATGGGGATATGAAACTTAAACTTTAGAATTTTTGGAAGACTTTTTTACGGACTGTATTGACTGGCTTGAATGCGGACAAATTCAGTGCTGCGTGGGATTTGCCTGTAATGTAATATACAGTTCCGATTAATAATAATTTTGAATTCTACGTCATTCTTGATTTATTCTGATTTCTCACCTTAAACGTAGAATTAGTCCTTCCGCCGCAATATTAATTCATTAGTCGCCATCGATATTCTTCTCCTTGTTGACCGTGCGTATTTTCCTAAATCGGCATCGGTTTCCTTCACGAAGACGGTGGAAACAAAGGAATACAACGCTACGTCGCTTTAAATACTTCTCGTAAAACTTAGATACTTTTCCCTATTTTTTATTTACAACACAATAAGACTTGCTCTGCTCGTCACACAAATAATAAATACTAACAAGATGGCTGCCTTTCAGCACACACCAAAAATTACGTCCATCCCCTACACGGTAACAAACGAGAGTGTATCTTAATTCATTCTTGGAGTATGAAACACAAGAGAATCAAATATGAACATTACAGAGATTATATTCTACATTCCTCTCAATTAGTCTTTGGCGCAAAATTTAAAGTATTGTACCTCTCTGCGTCGTAATGTGTCATTACAAGTCCGCTAAGTGCTCTCATTAAGGAACACTGGATGAATGTACTTGGGGTAATCTGCGCTCGGTTTTCAGCAGAAGCTAATTTTTCACACATCTAAATGTTTATGACGCCATACCTCCTGAACTATGTATCTACAGGGATATAACTCTACGTGTATATTCAGTGGTATATGCGTACACTGTCTGCCAATTGCGTTACGAACAGAGTCTTCAGTAAGTGAAGCAATAAATTAAAACGTCCTGCTGGTACTGTGTTCCGGGATAGCGGTTTAGTAATTTAGATTCAATCGCTGCCAATTAACTCGCATTATGGAGTTTTCTTAGCAAAGTGGGAGTAATTTTTTCACTGTTTTGTGCACTTTCGCAACTAGTTTATGGTGTTATATGAATTTAGGACGTAAAATAAACACGTCGCACAGAAAAACATTGCAATCTAAGAAACAGAATAACAGTTTGTTACGTTACGAGTTGCAAGCGTCACCTTGCAAGTGAACATGACAACGGGCACCCGAGGTAGCAGAATGATACGACAACGGTGAATACAACAAAATGTATGATCAATCACCTTCTCCGATTCGTTGTTGCTACGCTAGTTGTCTTGTAAACAACTTCCAAACAATCATTTTGTTACGCTAATACAGATACAGCCAACGGCCTCGCCGCAGTGGTGACATCGGTTCTCGTCACATCACCGAAGTTAAGCGCTGTCGGGCTGGGCTTGCATTCAATGGGTGACCATCCGGTCTGCCGAGCGCTGATGGCAAGCGGAGTGCACTCAGCCCTTGTGAGGCAAACTGAGGAGCTACTTGTTTGAGAAGTAGCGGTTCCGGTCTCATAAACTGACATACGGCCGGGGGAGTGGTGTGCTGACCACATGCCCCTCCGTAGGAGCATCCGGTGATGCCTGTGGTCTGAGGATGACACGGCGACCGATCGGTACCGGTGGGCCTTTCAGGGCTTGTTGGGACGGAATTTTTCTGCTCTCTTAACACCTACCTAGCCTAAATAATGAAACACAGTTTTTTCAACTGTAAGTTTTGATATGTGGAAAAAATATCAGCATCTACTGACTTGAAATACATGCCATTGTGATCGATTTGTCCAAGATCCTACTCAAAATACACCTGAACTATGTGTTATACTGGTCGTCGTTGTGCAGCATTAGACTGGAGGCTGTTTTGTTGTTGTGTAACTCGTCTCAGCTTTAACAATACTCGATAGTGCATATTTACGCCTGTCAACATGTTGTTACCCACGGCAAATTAACGTGGCAGTTTTCCTCGCATTAATTGACCTCTATACGTGCGACACGCACGAACATATGTACTGATACTGCACGCCTTTCACGCCCTGAGTTATAATGCCGTGCCTACGCCCGTGCAACATTTGACGGCTCCTTAGCCTGGAAAATACACGCATAACTATTCTATTCGCCGTTGCGACCACAGCGTCCTACAGAGCAGCTGTCTCCAACGATTTATATGCTGTACACCTCATTAGCCTCATAACATTCCGGTGACGATGATGGAGGTAACGTCATTAATTTGATTCTTGAAGTTCTTCCTTATAAGCATCCCGAACGCATGAAGAATTACAGCACAGTAGTATGTGTTAGATTACCTTCTGATTTTTTTTTCACATTATATGAATGGGTGTGTCATCATTTATAGAGATGTAACTCCTTCCCGGGGATCATGCGTGACGTTAAAGCAGTTGCTATCTATTACAATCATAAAAACAAATTACAGAAAACATGTAATTCGATCACGCTATATATCTCTCATTTTGCTTCACTGCAACAAGTCATAACCATGTAAGGATAATATGGGTCGATGCTGCCATGATTTGCGCTATATATATATATATATATATATAGTGCAAAGCTATCCTAGGGGTCGCTGATGAATGTATAACGTTCATATAATTGGACGAAGAAATTGTAAAGGTTCTTGGAAGTATTCTCATTTGTATTTATGTAAGGATTTTTTTTCTGTTTAATCATCTGAGACATCTATTTGTGTTCTGACATTTTACAGCAGATCAGAATTTAACAAGAGACTAAAAAAATAATTACGGAAATGTTTCTAAAATTGAATACATTGTGACGTTTCTTTTTTCTTTATTGTTATTTCAGTTCCTCACAAAGGGAGCAGTCTGGCAGCAAATAAAAACTGCTGTTCAGTTAGATATGTTTAAAAGGTGGTTAAAATATATTAAAAAGTGGACAATAACATTATTTTTGTAAAAAAACAAATTGGTGGACGATATTTAGAGTTTTTACCAAAAACAAATGACAGTAAATGGAATTAAAAAGACACATAGCTGAAAAATACGAATGATTTCTAAAAGGTATTAGACGATTTTATATTACAGTTAAAATACAGTCACTGATGAATGTGAATGATGCTATAGTACAACAGCGATGCCGTGATATATGAAAATGATAACTGTCTTGTTCAAGGTGAGATGATGACTATAGCCAAGGGGCCCTGTATAACCGAAGGTAATGACTAAAAGTCAGCAGGTTGGAATAAGGGGGAAGGGGAACATAGAGGTATGGTGCCAGAGGGAGTGTTGTGATTAGGATTGGAAAGAGGGGTGTATCTCGGGATGGCGTTCATTACTGGGGAATTGTAGTTCGTTGAAATACTGGTGGGGATGATGAAAAAGGCATGGAGGTGCGTGAAAGGTGGGATACGGAAGTAGTGGCGCAACAGTGTACCTGGGTTGGTGACTAGTAGATGAGAAATTGGATATTGGGACTGTGTTTTACAATTAATGTATCGGATCCGAAGATGCTCTAGGAAGACAAGAGGGTGTGGGAAGTGGATGAGCTGGTATACGATGGGGGTTGAGGAGGGTAGGCGGAATGTATGTTTTTCCAGGATTTCCTGAGACTTGTAGAATTTAGGGGAAGCAGTGATCCAGGCAACGTTGGGTAGATGAGAATGCGATGAATGCAGGGTTTATAGGTGAGGATAATGGTAGACGGATGCAGACACTAAGTGCGACCTATTAGTAGTTTTAGAAGTTTTAGTCGTTTTCACGTTTTGTTGTGAATGGTAACGAGATATATTTTCCATTTTAATTTTCTGTCGAGATTTAGTCTTAAGTACTGTACTGTGTTAGTCAGTGGGATGGTGATTGGTTGTAGATAGAAAGATGGAAATCTGGACAATGGAAACACTGAGTGGTGGATTTACTTCAAGTTTCTGTGTATTACATCAGTTGACGAGGAGATTTGTGTAGTGCTGGAGGGAGCATGGTAGAGTTAAAGGGTATGGTGAGTGGCTAGTTAGGGCTGTCATCAGCATATTGCAGCAGGTAGGCTGGGGGTGGCAGTATGGGAATGTCTACAGTATACATGATGTGAAGGAAGTGTGAAAAGACCGAGGCTTGAGGCACATCTGCATTGGGGTGAAATATGCGAGACGAGGCACGATTGACTGTGATACGTATATGTAGGACGGCGATGAAGGAAGGATAGTTAACTGTAGCTTGAAGAGCAGTACAGAATTCCATATCCAGCCATAGGCGTTTTGGATATCAAGGGAGACAAATATGGCGGACTTCGGTTTATTTGGCTGAATGGAGATTTTGTGGGTAAGATGAAGAAGTTGATCTTCGGTTGAGTAGTTGAAACGAAAATCATTCTAGGTGTTGGGAAAGGGTAGGTGTGTTGTAAGGTACTGAAGGATTAGTTGTGTAACAATGGTTTCAAAAATTTTGCTGGAAACTGACTTGAGGCTGATAGATCGATAGGATGAGCTATTGGAGGTGGTTTATCAGATTTCTGGAAGAGGTGGACTTTGGAAGTTTCTCATTGCTCTGGGTTTGAACCTGTGTAGAGGATGGTATTGCAAAAGAATGTCAGTGTTTTCGTGACAGGCTGTATGACATTCCCTGAGGTGGCGATAGGTAACTATATCGTGGCAAGGAGCTGTGTTTCGCTTTATAGTAAGTGTTTACGTAATGTCTTTAGCTGTTATTGGCGTGTTTAGTACTGTTCGTGGAATGCTGCGTAAGTACTGAAAGTGTGATACGAAAGGAGGGATAATTTTTTTGTACGTTTGTGAACGTAGGTGTCCGGCGAATAATAAAACTTGCGATAGTGAATGTGTCTTCAAGGTAGGATGCAGTAATTGACTTCGGTTGAGCAGGACAAATAGATAATTACACCCAGTTCGATCTAGAACTTCTCCTGTGGAGCACCTCTAAGGGATTGGGGAATAAGTAGTCATTTTTTCTTCGTTCTCACTTCATTACCCTATGCAGAGGTGGGCTGACAGTATCGATGTAGCCACTCTTCAGTCTATAGTTATATATGATACCATAGAAACGTGGCCAGAATATTTGTATTAAAATTTCAGGGTGCTGCTGATGACACTGATCTGGTTTTTGGTTGATGACCAGCTTCAAGTAATGGGTAGACCGAAAAGATCGCGCTAGCATGGCGCAGCATGTAACGAAGAAAGAGGATAAAGAGCTGACGCTGAAGTAATAGAAATGCCATGTGGCTAGGGCCTCCCGTCGGGTAGACCGTTCGCCTGGTGCAAGGCTTCCGAGTTGACACCTCTGCGGCGACTTGCGTGTCGATGGGGATGAAATGATGATGATAAGGACAACACCCAATCCCCGAGCGGAGAAAATCTCCGACCCAGCCTGGAATCGAACCCAGGCCGTTAGGTATGACATTCCGTCACGCTGACCACTCAGCTATCAGGGGCGGACTGACGTTGAAGTTGTGAAGTTTAAGGAAAAGTTGTTGGTATTGTTATGAGAGGGGTGTGTTGAAGGAAGTGATCTAGGGCGTTGAAAAGGATGCTCAAGCTTGAGGGGGATTGTATTAGGCGAGGATGTACGCTCAGGTAAAGAGGAAGTGGTAGTGGTTTTGTCGATATGTGGCAGTGGCTTTTAAATGGAATACAGAAAGTGCTGGGACACTGGCTTGATAGAGGATGGGTGGATATTTTGAAAGACAACAATAATGCCTTCAGCAGGAGCAGGACATAGGGAATTATTTGGGTGAAGTGGGTGTTGATACCGGTTCGGACTGTCAGTCTAAGTTTGGTAGTGGTGGTGGTGGTGGTAGTGGTTGTGGGGTTTTGGCTGAACGCTTATAGGAGTAAGTGGGATGGGATTGGTTGGAAGTGTTGCAGGTGACTGTGGAATGGAGGCTGGGACAGTGTTGGTAGAGCTGGATGGGTTTTGCAGTGGAGGCAGAGACAGAAGTGACAAGCAGGCGATGAAACGCCGGTGACTGGCTGACGGAGATGGAAACTGGCAGCGACGATGTGGGCTGGTGATCACTGGCGATGACCAGCGGCGAGGGTGAGTTCTGGATGTGAAGGCGATGGCTGCCAACAAAGGCGAGGACTGGCAGTGAAGGCGTTGACGACGATGGCAGCAAGGGCTGCCAGAAATGGTAACGATGTAGACAGCGATGGCTGTAAACTTTTCTCTATCGAGACTCCAACTCTAAGAACAACCGAGGCAACTGTTATTCCCAGGAGGAAAGGGGTTCCAAACCTCGGATGTACATTGTGATGGATCTGTAATTAGTACTGTAAAGGAAGAATCTGGAATAAAGTTCGGGAATATGTGTATTGGTTTCATATTCCAGTATATATTTTGATTAGAACAGTAAGTGATGAAAAAGAAAATAGAAAAGAAACGAACGTGAAGTAATAAAAAGGAAACAAATTACAACAACATTCGAATAAAATAATTGAGAGATAGCATAATTTGTACTTGGAGGGTAGTGAAGAGCTGCGTTTGTGGCAAGACGGTGCCGGCTACTCGCAGTTTCATGGTAGTTTACCTTGGCTAGAGTTCTCGATGTATTATTGAAGATAGCAGACATTTCTGCAGGGGGTGGCGCACTGCCCCATGAGTCATGCGTCTACGAAGATCTGTAGGTGAAGGCAACGCCTCTGAAAGCGTTCTACGGCACACGATGACACTTCAGAACAGAAAAAAACACTCTTCGTGGCAAAATACAGATTTATTTAATCTACACACGTGACGCTTTTCGCCTGTTCTATGCATCGTCAGACAATCTGGGGAAATGGCCTTGTCTCTTGCTTGGCAGTCTAGTTCCGGCACGACAGCGCGTGCTAACATTATTGTAAACAAATATTGTAAGTAGATCATATTTGTATTCAAGGGGCGGTGTTTTTATGGATAAGCTATCATCGTTGCCGTTTGTTTTCCAATTTACCGCTGCTTCATACTTTTACTAAAAAAATTTAGCCGTTACTTAGTTCTTGTTAGTGCCTAGTCATTTGCCAAAGGTGTATTAGTCTAGCCATTATATGGGCGCATTTTGCACTCTTAAGTTTTTTCTGCTCACTGAATATGCCTTTTGCCTAAGATAGTTATCCATTGTACAATACAGTGGTTTTCTTTATCCTGCTGTGATTACCTTTTTTCCTGTGGCTTTTAGGTGACGTAAGAAACATTGACAGTGGCTGTTTGGCTGTTACCTGCCAGTTCTATGGGCCTCTTGATTACGCTGTACGCCTCTGTTACGATTAGAAAATTTTTTTATCGGTGAGCTCACTTACGGTGCAATATTTTATGGATTGAAATTTATAGCCCTCACCACCCCATGAAACACAAATGTGGCCCTGAGCTTCATAGTCCAATCGGTGTATGTGTTTAATTTGTTATTTTTAATTTAGTCATTTGTTATTGCCTTTAATAGAAATTTATACTTATACCAGTTTGTAATTTCCCCAGATTTTCTGATGGTGGCTAGAACAGGCGAAACGCGTCGCATGTGAAGATTAGAGAAACCTATCTTGAGCAACCAATGTGGTTTTTCTGTTCCAAAGAGCTAATACGGTTGCTGCATCCGTGACACTGCGTGGTCATGAAGTGGAGTGATTTTAAGCACACTTCACACTATGAACTTAAATATCAGGAGATAAGTTCTTCATAGATTTCCAACTGAAAAGTTATGATTGAAATTACTTTGCTTGTTAAAGACGCGACCTGGATGCTGTATCTTACTGCTTAAAATTTCAAGTTCCTCCTAAATGCTGAGGTATCAACTTTTGGGAGCGGTGGCTAAAGTTTCAAATTATGTGCTTGTTTGTTATCCTATGTTTTTGATTTTTTATATGTCTTTGATTTTTTAAGTGATCACCAAATGCTGCTATACTTCAAGTATATATGTTTTCCTTAAATCGTCTTTCATACGGGACGTACTTATCTGCCAGAGAAGTTTCTTTGTTGACCATAACTACGGGGCACACTCCGGATTGCTGAGTTAGGCTGGCGCATCTGGCAGAGACATTCTGCCCTGTCAAACGTGCAATGAGAAAACATCGCCTGTTATCATCCCGGCGGCACGTGAGGTTGCTGCCTCAACTAGCTGCTGAATTGTTGTTGTTGTTGTGGTCTTCAGTCCTGAGACTGGTTTGATGCAGCTCTCCATGCTACTCTATCCTGTGCAAGCTTTTTCATCTCCCAGTACCTACTGCAACCTACATCCTTCTGAATCTGCTTAGTGTATTCATCTCTTGGTCTCCCTCTACGATTTTTACCCTCCACGCTGCCCTCCAATACTAAATTGGTGATCCCTTGATGCCTCAGAACATGTCCTACCAACCGATCCCTTCTTCTGGTCAAGTTGTGCCACAAACTTCTCCCCAATCCTATTCAATACTTCCTCATTAGTTATGTGATCTACCCATCTAATCTTCAGCATTCTTCCGTAGCACCACATTTCGAAAGCTTCTATTCTCTTCTTGTCCAAACTATTTATCGTCCATGTTTCACTTCCATACATGGCTACACTCCATACAAATACTTTCAGAAATGACTTCCTGACACTTAAATCTATACTCGATGTTAACAAATCTTTCTTCTTCAGAAACGCTTTCCTTGCCATTGCCAGTCTACATTTTATATCCTCTCTACTTCGACCATCATCAGTTATTTTGCTCCCCAAATAGCAAAACTCCTTTACTACTTTAAGTGTCTCATTTCCTAATCTAATTCCCTCAGCATCACCCGACTTAATTAGATTAGATTCCATTATCCTTGTTTTGCTTTTGTTGATGTTCAACTTATATCCTCCTTTCAAGACACTGTCCATTCCATTCAACTGCTCTTCCAAGTCCTTTGCTGTCTCTGACAGAATTACAATGTCATCGGCGAACCTCAAAGTTTTTATTTCTTCTCCCTGAATTTTAATACCTACTCCAAATTTTTCTTTTGTTTCCTTTACTGATTGCTCAATATACAGATTGAACAACATCGGGGAGAGGCTACAACCCTGTCTTACTCCCTTCCCAACCACTGCTTCCCTTTCATGTCCCTCGACTCTTATAACTGCCATCTGGTTTCTGTACAAATTGTAAATAGCCTTTCGCTCCCTGTATTTTACCCCTGCCACCTTTAGAATTTGAAAGAGAGTATTCCAGTCAACATTGTCAAAAGCTTTCTCTAAGTCTACAATTGCTAGAAACGTAGGTTTGCCTTTCCGTAATCTTTCTTCTAAGATTAGTCGTAAGGTGAGTATTGCCTCACGTGTTCCAGTGTTTCTACGGAATCCAAACTGATCTTACCCGAGGTCGGCTTCTACTAGTTTTTCCATTCTTCTGTAAAGAATTCGTGTTAGTATTTTGCAGCTGTGACTTATTAAAATGATAGTTCGGTAATTTTCACATCTGTCAACACCTGCTTTCTTTGGGATTGGAATTATTATATTCTTCTTGAAGTCTGAGGGTGTTTCGCCTGTTTCATACATCTTGCTCACCAGATGGTAGAGGTTTGTCAGGACTGGCTCTCCCAAGACCGTCAGTAGTTCCAATGGAATGTTGTCTACTAGCCGGCCGAAGTGGCCGTGCGGTTAAAGGCGCTGCAGTCTGGAACCGCTACGGTCGCAGGTTCGAATCCTGCCTCGGGCATGGATGTTTGTGATGTCCTTAGGTTAGTTAGGTTTAACTAGTTCTAAGTTGTAGGGGACTAATGACCTCAGCAGTTGAGTCCCATGGTGCTCAGAGCCATTTTTTGTTGTCTACTCCGGGGGCCTTGTTTCGACTCAGGTCTTTCAGTGCTCTGTCAAACTCTTCACGCGGTATCATATCTCCCATTTCATCTTCATCTACATCCTCTTCCATTTCCATAATATTGTCCTCAAGTACATCGCCCTTGTATAGACCCTCTATATACTCCCTCCACCTTTCTGCTTTCCCTTCTTTGCTTAGAACTGCTGAATTAGGGCCATGAATTGGACTCTCCGCTGACACACTGTTTTGGGTCGGTACCGACCTAGTTTGGTTTATGTGGAGGGAGGACCTTGAGAATAAGAGCTGTTGTACGTTTTGGCGCCTTGGACACTTTTTGGAAGTACCCATAAGATTATTGTTATCAAGTTAAATCCATTGTGTAATACGTATTTTGGGGTTCCGTTGTCGTTACACAGGCTTCCTCTGAAAGCATAATTATTGTTGTGTGGGATTGTTTCTTGGAAGAAATTTAAATGCAGTTGTGTGTGTTTTATTTTACTTGTGTAAATTTATTTGAAGATCCATGTTAGCTGCTTTGGGAGTCCCTTGTGATTAAACAAGGTTCCTCCAAACCGCATGTATTATTCTGTGAATTTTTTTCGTTTCAACCATTAATTTCGTTTTGAAAGGGTTAGTGTAGTTGCATAATACATGTCATACAGTCGTGTGTATGTGAGTGAATAATAGAATCAGACACACCCTTGAGGCCCAATCCTGGAAAAACTGTATCCAACAGATTGATTGACGCTAGGAAAGACTGGGGCCCTAGTACTGAATCTTATGGTGGGGAATTCGTGTTTTATCACTGAAAAATATGTAACGTTATTATGGAGCCAACGTCTACTCGAATCACGGGTATGATTTAAGTGTCCTCTTTAGTTTACTACAAAGAGTATTAGAATGAACAAGCATCTAAATAAATCATGAAATCACTCGAATTATAAGCCTAGAATGTTAACTATGGGTATCAGAAAGGTGAAGTATCCGTAGGCAAAGTTACTCGGCGAGGGTCCGATTTAGTTGATAATCATGTACCTGACTTTGAGAAATTTATGTTCACCTGCCTACACATCAATTGCAGTGATTATCTGTCTGAACAGAAAACAAAAGAAATCCTTGCAAATGAGAATGCACTGAAGAATGTGGGAAAGAGAAATTGATCATGAATCTGGACTTCTAGTACATGATTGACCCAATATGACAGATTTCCTGTATGCTCGCCGTTATCATCGGTTCGGTATGAGAAGGACGGTAACCCTGCAGCTGGCTGCCATCGAGTACCCACCTGGAATCGCTCTGCCAAGAGCATCAAGATTGAGCTCCACTCTCTTGCTATAGTTGGTAGCGCAGCCTGCAGAGTACCGATGTGTTGAGAGCCAAGTTCAGAGACCAAGTCTTTCTTTACTAAACAGTAATGAACAGACTGCATTCTTCTTCTTGTCAAAAACCTCCTCAGCCAGTCCTCTTTAAAGTTATATTGGTCCGCCAGTAGCGTGATTGTTTCCATAACAAAATATCATGCCTAGGTGAGGCGAAGCGTTAAAAAACTAATATTTCGATTTTCTTCTACATTTTCAAAAAAAACTTTGTGCTACTGTCAATTTCACTAATCGTTGCCCTCTCAGGAAGCAGCTAGCCCCGCATTACAGGCCCTCAGGAAAGCAAGAAACTGTGCTCAAGGCACACTTGCCGTGTCTTCTGAATTTTCAGTATGTCAGAGCTATTTTGCCACGTTTCTCTGGAAAGCAGGGAGACGTTTATCAGCTAAACGTATGTTTCTTAACATGGTCGTAATACCAACCTCCTGCAGGCGGAATTCTGTCTTCTGGAATGAAAGCTTTCAGCTCGGCCATCTGAACTGGATACGTGCAATAGACTGTACAAAAGGTCAGGTGCCTGTATGATGTTAACCGAGATGACTTTCCCAAGACAAACTGTGTACCGGTATACATATCACTACCCCGGTCTCACGTTTCTGTGGTGGCCGCGTTCCATCGTCCAACATGCGACCAGTTTCGCCGTGCCACTTACAACTTCTGTCTCATATACACAGCGCTTCTCAATTATGAAGAGCGCCAAGAAAGACCATGAATGTAGCCAGCATCAGATTAAATTAAAGAATGCTGAAGAGGAGGAAATAATGTCAGTGCGTACAATCACAGTACTCTAATGAAGCCATTTAGTTTATGGATGTCCACCCTAATGCATGGACGAGGGTCTTCAGACTCTACTCGAATAGAGACCTGAGGAAAGCTAGCCCACGGTCGCTAGTTACAAGAACTCCACAACAAATGCGCCAGGGAAATCTAATACACCTTTGGCAGTGGTGGGGCCAGAGGATGGCGGCAATCTGCTGCCAAAACTAGTCGTGTGAGATAATATAGAGATAGGGTACTTTTTCTCATATAATCCATTTAGACGTTCGTATTGGCAGGGAAGATCTAATTCAATTCCCATCAAGTTAAATTACGTGTAATAAACAAGTAAAAAGAGCTGTACACTTACCAATTACCAAAGAAAGTATTTCGAAGTTCGTTTTGAAGACTGTTGAAGAATATGAGACTGTATCGAAAGGTTTTATAGGCCCACGATCTCCAGGATATATCACTGGTTGTGGCGTTCTGCCTAGAAACTGTAAAAGCTACTATTTGTTTTTTGCAAATTTTATTGTAAGGTTGTGTCTTCGGCACACTGTAAGTAGTATTGTGAATGGGATCTGGGAGCGTACCGCTCGAATTTCGATTGTCAGATGTTCCTTTGTTGTAACAACGATCTCACACATGAGTTGCGCACACTTCTCAACCCACCACTGCCGATCCTACCGACTGAAAACAATTAATAATTAGTTCCGATCACATTTAATTATCATTTTCCGATCTTATGAATAACGGAATGTGAAAAGTCAAAATTCTTCAAAACTTACACAGTCATTTGTTGTAAAATAAAAGAAACAACACCGTAGTACACTTGTGATAACACTCCATGGCATATATCGTTTTATTAAGCCCAGCTCGCATCGTCATACGGATGTGACAATATAACATTCCGTGGACTTCAGAGTTTTACTACACCCATTACATGTCATACAGGTGTGCACTATGTGATCAAAAGTATCCAGGGACCCCCAAAAACACATGTTTTTCATATTAGGTGCGTAGTTCTGCCACCTACTGCTAGGTACTCCATATTAGCGACCTCAGTAGTCGTTAGACATCGTGAGAGAGCAGAATTGGGCACTCCGCGGAACTCACGGACATCGAACGAGGTCAGTTGATTGGGTGTCGCTTGTGTCATACGTCTGTACGCGAGATTCGCACACCCCTGAACATCCGCAGGTCCACTGTTTCCGATGTGTTAGTGAAGTGGAAACATGAAGGTACAAGTACAGCAAAAAAGCGCACAGGCCGACCTCGTCTGTTGACTGACAGACACCGCCGACAGTTGAAAAATGGCTCTGAGCACTATGGGACTTAACTTATGAGGTCATTAGTCCCCTAGAACTTAGAACTATTTAAACGTAACTGACCTAAGAACGTCACACACATCCATGCCCGAGGCAGGATTCGAACCTGCGACCGTAGCGGTCGCGCGGTTCCCGACTGTAGCGCCTAGAACCGCTCGGCCACTACGGCCGGCGCCGACAGTTGAAGAGCGTCGTAATGTGTAATAGGCAGACATGACAGTTAGGCGAGAGGTGAGAAAACTTGGATTTCATGGCCGACCGGCTGCTCGTTAGTCACACTTCACGTCGGTAAATGCCAAATGATGCCTCGCTTGGTGAAAGGAGCGTGATATTGGACGATTCAACAGTGGAAAAACGTTTTTGGAGTGACGACTCACGGTACACAATGTGGTGATCCGATGGCAAGGGTGTGGGTATGGTGAATGCCCGGTGAACGTCATCTGGCAGCGTGTGTAGTTCCAACAGTAAAATTTGGAGGTGGTGATGTTATGGTGTGGTCATTTTTTTCATGGAGCGGCTTGCACCCTTGCTGTTTTGCCAGGCAGATGGCGATTGCATCTTTGAACACGATCGAACACCTGTTCACAATGCACGGCCTGTGGCGCATTGGCTTCACGAGAATATCATCCCTGTAATGGACCTGCGTGCACAGAGTCCTGACGTGGATCCTCTGGGATATTTTGGAACACCGACTTCGTACCAGGCCTCACCGACCGACGTGGACATCTCTCATCAGTGCAGCACTCGGTGAAGAATGGCTGCCATTCTTCAAGAAACCTGCCAGCACCTGACTGAGTGGAAGCTGTCATCAAGACTAAGGGTGGACCAATAGCGTGTTGAATTCCAAAATTACCGATGAAGGGCACGAACTTGTAAGTGATTTTCAGATAGGTGTTCGGATCCCTTTGGTCACATAGTGTATGATATACAGGGTTTCGTAAAATGCTAGATCCCATGGAACGTTGTTATAAGTGAATTGTAGTATTATTCTTTTTGTTTTATAGCTGCTTAGGATGTTCCTTTCAAAGAATTTCTAATGTTCACAACCCGTGAATAAGCAGACATAAAAATCATCATTATGTGATCGAAACTAATAATCCTGTGTGAGTATTTGTATTTGAGGCTGTTACAATAAAATTTTTAAGAAATCATGCAACTACGACCATCTCGTGACAATGTGTCATTCATTATTATAACATCAATCGTTACGTTGTTCCAGCCACTTTGTACGTGTATCTATTATTAATGAGAAAAAAAGACGCCTAGATTTTTCTTGTATATGAAGAAGGGCGTTCCATCCGTTGACCGTTTCCGTATAGCTATACATTCTGATCACAATATTATTGTCAACCTCCCATCCCCTCGTCAAACGGAGTGGCAAAAGTAGCAAATCTACTGGTCGACACTGTTATTGGCTGATTACTTTGTAGTATGTTGGGCGTCAGGAATGAGGATCAACAGAAAGGTTTATTTACGGCACATCAAAAGATCAACAGGAGCTAAAATTGGCTCCAAGAAGACACAGTCATTCGAATACTGTAGCACAAAGTTGTCGACACTGCCTCATTTCTTCTTGTTACTCGCTGCTCTGAGCCGAAGACAGAAGGTCGATTGCCGGGCGTCGGATGCTCTGGGAGCGCATTAATTACTGGCGGCGGCGTGGGCTGATTGGTCGGTCGGCAGTTAGCGTCACAGTGGCTCCCGCGGGAGCATTGTGACGTCGGCAGCAGTCCGACGTAGCGTCGCAGCCAGCGCCGCCACCACCGCCTACCCGCCAGCACCCCCACCCGCCCGGGGCGTTACGAACACGCGGAAGCGCTAAGCTATAAAATTGGGAGCGGCGTGCGCTCTGATTGCGGCGGAAGCCCCTCCGTTATGAGATTTAGAGGGCATTCTTATTATAGGCGAGGCCAGCAGACGAAACAGGCGCAGTGGCACTGTCTGTGAGAGTTGCTGGCCAGCGGTGGAACTGGGCGAACTCAAAGCAAGGAGCAGTTCCTGTGAAACAGGTGTTCATGTTATCGTGGTCAAGAAATGGTACCTCCAACATATGCAGTTCATGCGTTATCAAAGGACTCGGATTTTAACATAAAAGTTAACGCAGAATAAGCCATATTGCAACGTATATTATTATTAGCTTACCACCCGCTGCTTCACTCGCGTAGAATGTATGACCTGCAGAGATTTTTTCGTTTTTATGTAATCGAATTTTTACAATGTTCACAAATCGCAACACATCATAAGTGTTTCAAGCCAATTAAGGCCATGTGAACACGGTCTTTTCCGAATGCATTTCTGACCAAAAAGCGATTTTGATGGCTGCAGTCCAAAAGTTTGTTAAACATGACTTTTGCGAACTTGTGGAGATAGTTGTCTAGCAACTTTCATCCCCTAACAAGTATTTCTTTATATCTAACCGTGAAGCGAAATACCAATTTTCGTCCACTACGTGATAAAAAATATCCGGAATCTGGTTGAAAATGGCTTACAAGTTCGTAGCACCCTCCATCGGTAATGCTGGAATTCAATATGGTGTTGGACCACCCTTAGTCTTGATGACAACTCCCACTCTCGCAGGCCTACGTTCAGTAAGGTGTTGGAAGGTTTCTTGAAGAATGACAACCCTTTCTTCATGGAGTGCTGCACTGAGGACAGGTATCGATGTCGTCGGTGAGGCCTGGCACGAAGTCGGCGTTCTGAAATTTCCCAGTGTTTTTCTATAGGATTCAGGTCAGGATTCCGTTACTGGGATATTATTGTCGTGTAACCAATCCGCCACAGGCCGTGCGTTATGAACAGGTGTTAGATCGTGTTGAAAGATGAAATCGCCATCCCCGATTGCTGTACAACAGTGGGAAGCAAGAAGGTGCTTAAAACATCAACGTAAGTCTGTACTGTGATAGTAACACGCAAAACAACAACTGGTGCACGTCCCCTCCAAGAAAAACACGACCATGCGGCTTCGTTTTGCATTTACCTGTGTGATGTGTGGCTTATGAGCAGCCGCTCGACCATGAAATCCAAGTTTTCTCATCTCCCGCCTAACTGTCATAGTACTTGCAGTGGATCCTGATGCAGTTTGGAATTCTTGTGTGCTGGTCTGGATAGATGTCTGCCTATTACACATTGCGACCCTCTTCAACTGTCGGCGGTCTCTGTCAGTCAACAGACGAGGTCGGCCTGTACGCTTTTGTGCTGTTAGTGTCCCTTCACGTTTCCAGTTGACTATCATATCGGAAACAGTGGATGTGGGGACGTTCAGGAGTGTGGAAATCTCGCGTACAGATGTATGACACTCAATCACCTGACCACGTTCGAAGCCCGTGAGCCCCATACTGCTTTCTCACGATTCTAATGACTACTGTGGTCGCTGATATTGAGCACCTGGCCGTAGGTGGCAGCACAATGTACCTAATATGAAAATCGTATTGTTTTGGTGGTGTCCCGATACTTTTGATCACATAGTGTAAATATAGCTTTAAATTTTATCTAATGTAACGAAATATTTTCTTAAAATTTTCATCCCGTATTGCGCCGGCCGCTGTGGCCGAGCAGTTCTAGGCGCTTCACTCCAGAACCGCACTGCTGCTACGGTTGCAGGTTCGAATCCTGCCTCGTGCATGGATGTGTGTGATGTCCTTAGGTTAGTTAGGTTTAAGTAGTTCTAAATCTAGGGGACTGATGACCTCAGATGTTAAGCCCCACAGTGCTGAGAGCTATCATCCCGTATTGCACTCCCTTAGGGGTTGAATTTCCAGAAACACTGAAACAAATGTTTTTTTTATTTCTGACTGAGTTGCATAATTTAAATCTTTATAGATGGCTTTAAAATGCCCTCATAGTAACATATTTTCATAAAAATTCTCTTCCTGTATTTCACCCCCTTTGGGCTTCAATTTCCACGAACACTGAAACACATATTTTTTTCTTCGGAAACGGGAAATACCAGTGTTCATAGATGTAGCTTTAGAAATACTTTAGTAGTTCTTTAATAGTGATGTATTCTCAAGAAAAGCTTTCACTCTTTATTTCTCTCACGTAGGTTTAAATTTACAAAAATGCTGAAACGTATTCTTTTATTTCTGACCGAGAAATCATATACAAATGTTCGTACGTTTGCTTCAAATCGCCTTAACAGCGACATTTTGCAAATGATTCTTCATCCCTGTTTCTCCCACTTATGGTTGGAATTTATGAAAGTCCCTGCTTAAACGACACCTACGATATAAGATCCGCACCTTCTCCAAATTTAACTTTTCTATCCCTAGCGTTTCGGGATTGACGATGATGAGTCAGTCAATCAGGGCATTGCCTTTTATATAAAGAGATTAATACCACTCATGTGTAGTGATGTAACTGATAATACTTCTTATTAGGCACGGTGTTACAAAAGAATACATCCCACTTATTAAGACTGTATCTTCAACATGAATGAAGTTGGAAACTTTGAGTAAATTTTGAGTTGCGCATCGAAACTAAAGTTTACTTTGGCACTAGAAATAAAACGACGCCGGTTCAAATGGCTGTCGGTAGGTTTCTCATTGTGTGATGTCCACATTCGTTGGTTGTTAAAGCCCTCTCATATGAGGCGGCTTATATGAAAGGAACTTGCTCTAATTTCAGAAGAAGGCCACCAGCATTCCAAAATTGATTCTCTGTTCAGTAAAGCGTTGTCACCATGGTTTTCTTCGGCATTAACGTCGGCGCCGCTCCATGTGGAATGGAATGCAAGGCGATTATAACGACTGCTGCCCTCCCAAGAACCCTCGGAACAGTCCACGGTTCTGCTTGAGTGCACGAGCAAGAAGGATGAACTACCAAAGGGACATACAAGCAGCAATTGCGAGAAGGCTGCCCGGCTGCCTGACTTGGAAACAGAAAAGGGAGGCTGCAGTGGGCCGATTTAGTTGCCTAGTTTGTTTAATTATTGTTCTCGGTTGTCGTCGTTGCCTGTTCAAATGGCTCTGAGCGCTATGGGACTTAACTTCTAAGGTCATCAGTCCCCTAGAACTTGGAACTACTTAAACCTAACTAACCTAAGTACATCACACACATCAATGCACGACGCTAGGATTCGAACCTGCGACCGTAACGGTCACGCGGTTCCAAACTGTAGCGCCTAGGACCGCACGGCCACCCCGGCCGGCCTGTTGCCAGTAATGTGTTAATGATTTGCTCAGTTATTGAAAAGGGGACTGTATTGTGTGCTATTTCGCCTCATCCAGTAACTGCTACCTTAATTAATAAAAATGTCAATAGGTTCAACTACTTGTTGTTTCGACTGCCAAGGTATTATTGAATTTAAAAGAAAAAACGACTTTAAGATTTTTCGGTTTGCTGAGCCAGGTGTCTCAGATGTTGGAAAACAGCTCGTCCTGTATCTTTTCAGAAATGGACCCGAGAACGTGATCGATTTTTGGACGGTTTTGCTAACGCGACACCGCATTGTGAGACGACATGTTAAATACCAGTCCACTTTTGCTAACTATCTAGAGAGCATTTTTTTTTTCAATCCGCCAGGCAGTTGGAACCTCCCCGGTGCGTGGTGTTGACAGATGAAGCTATATTCTTATGACCATCAAAGGCTTGACGTTCGCTTTCCCAAGGCATGCCACCATCCGATGTCTTCAAAACGAGCGGTCTCCGTATCATTTACGCACATCGGAAGCGTCTTTAAGTTAACGTTTCTCTGTTTCCTTTGTTAAATAAAGGAGTTTTCTGTTAATTATTTTTACACTGTATAAAAAAAAGTACCCACGCAAAGCTGTTTCCTTAGTTACTTGTAGTCGACAATTTTTACTCAATGGATAAAAGTTAATTTTAGAGTAAGGGCTGTTTCGTGTAAGAACTACGATTATTATGTTCATATACACAAATTTGTTATCAGCATTCCTAACTGAAATATTGTCTGTAATGCTGGGAAAACATTCTCCTAAATTTAGTTGCAACTAAAAAAAAAAAAAAAAAAATGGAAATCCCAGCGCTGATAAAAATTTTAATAACCATAATAATAAAAAAGGGTTAAGGCAACGCTTCTACAGAGGCGGAGCATCCGGGTTCGAATCTCGGTCCGCCACAAATTTTCAAGTTTTGCCATTGCAGTAGCGCAGTGCCCTGTGTGGCTACTAGGAGCCACGAATCCCCATCTACCCCTGTCCCTTTCTTCCCTCCCTCCTCTACTTCAGAAAAACTTCATCACCGTTTGCATGCGAGAATATACGTCTGCGTTGTCGCCATAGGGGGGTACGCTGTGTATTCATGCGACTGTTTGAGCTCCCTTTGCTGTGACATTTGTGTTTCGTTTGCTCTGAACTTGTTATCATGTACTCCTACAACGACGATCAACTTCAAATCTCACTTGTCAATGAAATGGCCTTCTTCTTGAGGATATAGCATTTTTTTCCAGCAGTGCGGAACAGTGACCTTATACAGGCTACTATTGTTCAGAGTGAAAGAAAATAGTTGAAACAGGAGTGCTATCAAAGCAATGACATTGTGCAGTGTGCCACAGCGTTAATCTGAAAAAACTCCTCAATATAACAGTTCACTCGAATCTGTCTAAATAAATAACTCAACCACAATAGTTTATTATCAAATCCTGGTGTTAGTTCACAGTGAGTACACATTACCAACCTGCAAATAGTTGCTCTGAAATGACTAAGTCCAAACTAACTGCACAGCACGCTAGCACGTAAGACACGCGGCTGATATGCTGCACAAGACCCTAGCACGATAACGTACTAAGAACGGTGATCAAAAGACCTAGAAAGATACTCTGTTTGCTTCTCCCTAAACTTTGTCACATAACTTACTACATTGGTCAAAACAGAGTCTGCGTTCCTGAGCAGCATTCTTATATATATAAGCTTCTTAATAAATTTCAGGTATTCCAGATATATACTTTACACATCTTTGAACAACTGCACGTGAATATCATTGGATTAGACTCCAATATTGTCATTTACAATCAACCTTACTACATGTTTTGTACATTGTCTAACCAGAACGGCAGTCGCAAGTGATATGTGAAAACGAACAATGTAAGACAACAGCACAAACAGTTAATGTCGAGGATTGCCTTCTGTGCAACTTCGGGGAACTCAATAAAAACAGTATAATATTTTATTTAAAATAAATTGTAGGTGTGTTTGTCGGTATGTCAAAGCTCATTTTGGAGCTGGTCTCCATATTATTCAACTGTGTATCACACGCTTATGTTACGTCTTGGGATTGTTTGTTGATTTCGTTATAAACAATTTACGTATAAACGTCGTTAACTTTCATACTGTTTACTCTACAAATTTGCTGCTAATTTTATGCAACTCGTCTCTTTATTGCGCTTTCAGTGACATCAGATACTCTGTAGCTTTCAGCGAATATATGAACTTTGGTTTCGGACACAGTCAGAATCTCGCGATGTCGCCTAGAATCCATAAACACGCGGAGGTTTAGTTTCACCCCATGCACCTTCCGCTTACTGGCTCGCTTGATACCCATCCCATCCACCGGGCCCTCGGACCTCTGGAAGAGTTTTCCTTACCTGCTTGGTTCTGTTACATAACTAAATTTACCGTTCTGTGACCAATTTATGTATAATAACTCTTGCATTTGGAGTCGGAAGTCTATGTCGATACTCATGTAGCTTGATCATTGGTTATTAGTCTCTTTCCTCGTCTGAGGCCTAGGACGGGTGCCTGCCGACACGTGTGGCTTTACATGCGGTGCAGATCGCTGGCTCGCTCGTTCAGTATTCAGTGTGTGTCACGATGGTGACAACAAATGAAGGCTTTAATGAAGGCATGTTGCGTTCTCCGTACAAAAGCAGCAGTTCACAACTCTGCGCCGGTGTTTCGTCGAGCCGGCCGGGTTGGCCGAGAGGTTCTAGGCGCTACAGTCTGGAACCGCGCGACCGCTACGGTCGCAGGTTCGAATCCTGCCTCGGGCAAGGGTGTGTGATGTCCTTAGTTAGGTTTAAGTAGTTCTAAGTTCTAGGGTTCTGATGACCTCAGAACTTAAGTCCCATAGTGCTCAGAGCCATTTGAACCATTTGTTTCGTCGAAAATGTGGCACTTCACCTCCTACAGCTGAAGGCATTCGACCATACAACAGCAGTAGCAAGACATGGGTTCTTTTTTGTAACGAAAAATTCCTAGGTCTTCCCCATGCGAATGATCAATGTGTACAACCAGGTCATTAGAGCTCTCCGCACGTAGTATGTATAAATGTACGCGTCACGACAGCTTAGAGTTCATCATTCCTCAAATGTCTGTCAGGTTCTTTTTGCGCCAACGTTTGAGTTCCAAACACCATAAAGTCAGTTGCTTCAAGGGCTACGTGATGATGATTAATAACAACGATTAGACTTTTGTGAAGTCACTCTGGGTGTGGAGGTGGAAAACAAATTTTATGTTTCCAGAATGAGATTTTCACTCTGCAGCGGAGTGTGCGCTGATATGAAACTGCCTGACAAATTAAAACTGTGTGCCGGACCGAGACTAGAACTCGGGACCATTGCCTTTCGTTGGCCGGAGTGGCCGAGCGGTTCTAGGCGCTACAGTCTGGAATCGCGCGACCGCTACGATTTTAGGTTCGAATCCTGCCTCGGGCTTGGATGTGTGTGATGTCCTTAGGTTAGTTAGGTTTAAGTAGTTCAAAGTTCTAGGGGACTGATGACCTCAGACGTTAAGTCCCGTAGTGCTGAGAGCCATTTGAACCATATTTTTTTCCTTTCGCAGGCAAGTGCCCTACCAACTGAGCTACCCAAGCACGACTCACGACCCGTCCTCACAGCTTCAATTCTGCCAATATCTCGTCTCCTACCTTCCAAACTTCACAGAAGCTTTTCTGCGAACCTTGAAGAACTAGCACTCCTGGAAGAAAGGATATTGCGGAGACATGGCTTAGCCACAGCCTAGGGAATGTTTCCAGAATGAGATTTTCACTCTGCAGTGGAGTGTGCGCTGATATGAAACTTCCTGACAGATTAAAACTATGTGCAGAGTCGAGACTCGAACTCGGAACCTTTCCCTAGGCTGTGGCTAAGCCATGTCCCCGCAATATCCTTTCTTCCAGGAGTGCTAGTTCTGCAAGGTTCACGGAAGAGCTTCTGTGAAGTTTGGAAGGTAGGAGACGGGGCACTGGCAGAATTGAAGCTGTGAGGACGGGTCGTGAGTCGTGCTTGGGTAGCTCAGTTGGTAGAGCACTTGCCCCTGAAAAGTAAAGGTTCCGAGTTCGAGTCTCGGTCCCGCAGTTTTAATGTCAGGAAGTTCCAAATTTTATGTCTTTTGTTCTTACTTGGTGGCAAGAACAGTTCACAGTTCACAATTCTGAAGTGAAACAGCCACTTCTCTTAGAATGATGAAGTGTCTCAACTGGAGTCCAGGTGGAGGTCCTTGATCGGTGTCCGGGTGATGCCCCAGACGGTGTCCGGTCGGGGGCAGGCTAGCCTGAGGCGCACTGGCAGGGCACCAGCAGCGGGTGGGAGACCATTGCACTAACCAGTAGCGGGACGTGATGGCGTCGGCCAGGCGACGATGTCCTTGGCGGTGCGGCCGGTGTTTGAGTCCTAGGCAGCAGTGCGCTGACATCCGGTAAGAACACTGGGCCGTGCTGGAATTGCTGCTGATGATCACTACCGATAGATGGGCTGCGGAGCGCAGCTGGCGTTGAGCCAGTACCGTGAGCGCATCCTAGGCTAGTTGTTGGGCACCAGTTTTAAATAATTCGACGGAAGGATATCAGTGAGTGTCACATGACGTGCGTACGCAATATAGTGCCGTACTTGCGGCGCCACGGTTGGGTGCGTACGCTACTGATGCCTTTAGTAGAGCCCGCCTAGTCTGGCGTGTAGGCAGTGCGACGTCTTGCTCGGTTTTTAGATCGCCGGGTTGCTGTTGTGGTCCGCCAAAGTTGCACATGGGGTGACTGGCCAGAATGGGGATTGTCCGTGTGTGGCTGGCTTCGGCGAGCGGCGCATGGAGCACGGCAACCCCCCGACCGTAATGAATGCACCGGCGGCGGCCGTGACCAGGCGACTGGTCAGGTCACAAAAATAACAGTTACTTCCACGTTTAATATTCAGTGATGAGGCAACGTTCCATTTAAGTGGAAAAGTGAAACACCACAATCTAAGAAAACGGGGAACCCAGCAGCCACATATTACACTTGAACACGAGAGAGACTCTTCAGAACTTCATGTGTTGCGCGTCGTTTCCCGAGTAAAGACTTATGCTTCGCTCTTTTTTGGCAGAAGCGTGGGAGTAGGAATCATGCACTCGGATATATCAGAGATAGGGCTTTATCCACAATTGCGAGAATACGACGAAAATATCATTTTTCAACAGGACGAACGCCACTGCTATGGGACCTGCATGTAAGAGCATTTCGCAAAAACAGCTGCCTGAATGAAGGATCGGTTGTAACAGGCGTTCGGATCTCGTAGTGCAGCGATGGACCCCATGGCCGCCTGATCTTGCGCCATGCGGTCTTTTTTTCTGGCGTTTATGGAAGACTCCGTGTATGTGTCTCACCTTCCAACAACTTTCGGTGAACTTCGACGCCGCACAGCAACAACAGTGAATGCAGCGACTCCAGATACACCGGCAAAAACATGGGACGACTTTGACTATAATCGGGTTGACGTCCGGTGTAGGAGACATTGAAAGTAGGGAAAAGTAACTGAAAACTCTGACATTAAAAGTAATTGTAATGAATACCCCAAGGTTGCATTTGCGTGCATGCATCTGAAAGATATATCCCTGTAAATAGGATGAACATGAAAACTTTGTGGTCATATGTGTAAACTAAATACTATAACATGTTTGATGTAGAATTTCTCTTGTGAAATCGAGTGAACCTTGCGGAGCGACGGCCTGTTTCAGGCGTTTCTCCTCACATGTTGTCCTATTTGCATACTGAATTTGCCAACGAGACTTTTTGCTTCGTTTATTTTCCGATACAGTTTTTATTTGTCAACTTTTCACGGGTATTGCGCTCTGATTACATGAGTGGTTAGCGGTAACTTGCAGCAACGTGGGCTACCCACCTCTATGTACGTAAATTAACGTTCAGTTCCTAAAGTCGCTTTTTTCCATTAAATGTATATGATCTGGAGCAGAGGAAGTCCTTTTCACTCAGGTGAAAAAAGAAGGAAATTTCACGCGCTTTGGAAGAGTTACCGATCACTCGGAAGGCAGCTTCTACATTAGCAGACCACATGGACAGTCAGGCGAGTCTTTCCGGAATTATTCTCCTGGCTCAGTCTCAACAGATAATGAGTGGCGGAGTGGAAGGGTGATGTCCTATATAGCGGAACACGTAAACGAAAGGTGGAAGGGGTAAGAACTCTGCTTGTTAGTAGCCTTTGGGCGGAGTCCTCTGTTGTCCACTTTTTGTTATCCTGCTTTTTGTGGTCTCCACACATGCTTCCTCAAGCAAACTAAATAGAGACTCGTACGTCTGCAAATTTCAAGACTTTGCCCTCCCCTGGGGAACACTGTGTGCAGGCCGACAAAGTTTCCAGAACTTCAGACAAACAAGTCTGTACGTGGGAACAAGGCAACACTCGTTTCCCATTTCCTTATACGTCTATCTCATTGGCGGATATATCTTTAACTTTATGGTGGGAGCCAGGGAACGGATTTCCAGATCGCTGACTGGAAGAGGACTTGGGCCCTTTCCGGGACGGGCTCGAAAAGATTGTGTGGGGTGCCTTTCCGAGACCTGAAAGAAGGCCACCAAAAATTGAGAGGGGTATTCGTATTTTGGATTCGCATGGGTATTCCGCAATCGTACGTGTTTTTCTTGACTTCTGCCCTCTGCCAGTCTTCCAAGTGTCACTCTGAACCTACGCGCATCCGTGACGAGTAATCAAGAGTACGATGAGATCTGCGATTCCCAGTCTCACAACATCGTCTCAGCCCAGCAAGAATTTGTAGCGCCCGTAGTTCGGCTCACCCCGACTTGTCGGTAGCCACGTTAATGGCAGTCACCGTAAGCCTGCATTTGCAACGCACAGTCCCGACTTCCGGAATCCATTTCTATTGAGGGAAGAGGGGTTCATTACCAGTTTCTATTTTTTACCATTCCTAACTTCATCTGCCCGCTTCATACACTGGTATGCAAGTCTTTGTGCCATCTAATTCTTGCTTCACGGGGAATATCCTCGTAACCACTCATATCTGTTTCTCTACCGAGTCAACTCACTGGAGTTCACCCACCCAGTGAAGTTACTTTCTGTTCCTTCCTTTACTCATCGACATGTTGTATGCTCTATTACAGAACTACATGAACAAATCGAGCAGGTGTGGCATAACGTATACCGGGACATTATTCGTCATCTTTAAGATCGACTGCCGGCCGTTGTGGCCCAGCGGTTCTAGGCGTTACAGTCTGGAACCACGCGACCTCTACGGTAGCAGGTTCGTATCCTGCCTTTGGCATGGATGTGTGTTTCAATAAATATTATTTTACCAAATCTAACTCTATCATTAGGTTTAAGTAGTTCTAAGTTCTAGGGGACTGATGACCTCAGATGTTAAGTCCCATAGTGCTCAGAGTCATCTGAACCATTTTTTGAAAACACGGCTGAAAATGTAAATCGTGTCCTTCACGTGTCTGGGCACCATCTCAATCGTAATACTTCAGAAACATGATGATGGCGACCCTAACAAGCACTCTTTTTCTTATCTTTGTCGTGTTTTAGATGTGTAAGTTCATTCTCTAACTGTTTTATATCCTCGAAGTTTATTTGCCCTCAGTAATTATTACACACTGTTTGAATAAATATTATTTTACCAAATCTAACTCTATCATTCAGAAACCATTAAAGTAAATTATTCAACTGAAATGCCCAGGCCCTCCAACCAAAAGGAATTGCTGCCGCCTCTGACGGGTTCAGCTGTTGATTTTTCTGTTAGTCTATTAGCTTCACGGGGAGGAAAGTAATCTAACATTTTATATGATCTGGGGAGTATAAGACCAATAGTATGTAATCATGCAAATGTTACGTTTTTACTTCAGAGGCAGTCGCGCGCTGCAAAATTCTTTCTGACTTCTGCCCCTGTTATTACAAAAGAACTCCACATTTTCCCCGAACAACTTCACGTTATCACACTTACTCATAGAGAGAGATGTAATCATAATTTACGTGGCGGAACAACTACACAAAAGCTACACAACACACTGAGAAACTACTGACTAGGTGCCATCCCATCAGGTATGCACCATAGAACAGCGCAAAGATTTTCTCGCAAAGAAACAGTGCAGTGGAGTTCCACTGCAAGCGTGCTGTTTGCATATACATTCATACACATGCAGATCCTATAATGATATTTGAATGTATAGCATTTTCAGTACAGTCCAGTTTTTGTGCTCAGTGCTAGGAGCAATAGTTATCTCATTGGCCTCATAGTGCAACAGAGAACTACAACATTTTGAAGGACTAACTTGTTTCTATCAAAACGTAAGCCAGAAATTTGTATCGCCTAAACTAACATAAAATGTTACTGATACCTACTCTGTGGTTACTGTGAATCTGTTGCCCGACGGCGGACCTTCCTTCAAAAGTAATGTAACTTAGATTAAGATGTGGCTCCTACCCTGTCACATCTTATGTAGCTGTAACCAGTATTTGTAATAGGCATTATTCTCGTTAGGATTGTCTGACAGATATATTAGCACTGAATGTTCTTACGTTCTGTTAAAGTAAAAAAAAAAAAAAAAAAAAAAGATTCTGTATTTCCGATTTATTATTTCGACACTACGTTTCCTCTCTGCACAGCCTAGAGAATCTAATCCGTAACTACTTAGCAATGTAACAACTGTATCCTCCGAACAGTGGCTAACAATTTTATTTTACTTTATAAGAGTGTGCTCAGTCCTAGTACTGCCGCCCATCTTCGGCTACCCAAAATGATCTTACTGTTTTTTCCTAAACAGATGGTTTTTAACATTAATTAATATTGATTAAACGAAACTGTATTCAGGCAGACATTCCTACAGTCCACTGTCTGCAAATTGCATGACGTGCAGCTCGATTGGTCATGTTGGCTTTATACCCCCTTTTCGTATGTTTTTGTAACAATTCTTTTCATCCATATGATGCGATCCTATCCATCGTCGGTGGAATATGCTCTACTCAGCTGATATAGAATAGATGTTACGTATGACGTGAGGAAACTATGCTCATTTTACAGGCATAATAATAATGACTCAGGTCTATCACTGACGAAGCATTAACCTCGATTACTGGCATCAGAATATAAATAAATAACGAAATTACTTCTACCATGTGACAAGAACAATGTGTAATTTCACAAGGAAAAACCATACCACTTGTGAACTGAGAGGGCACATTTTTGATCTGAACATTAGTGAACATCTACAACAAATTTCTGAACTCCAAATACATGGCGAACCACAAAAACGCGTCTGATGACCATCCAGACCCAAAATATTTGACTGCGTGTTAGAAACTTTGCCTGCAAGAGCGCGAACGGTTACAAAAGTAAAATATGGACTAAGCGTACATTTAACACCACTTCAACAGATGTATGTGCGACTCTGGTAGCTGAGTGGTCAGCGCGACGGAATGTCATACATAACGGCCCGGGTTCGATTCCCGACTGGGTTGCAGATTTTCTCCACTCCGGGACTGGGTGTTGTGTTGTCCTTCAAATCATCATTTCATCCCCATCGACACGCAAGTCACCGAAGTGGCGTCAACTCGAAAGACCTGCACCAGGTGAACGGTCTATCCGACGGGAGGCCCTAGCCACACAGCATTTCCAACAGATGCATCTGTGAGAAAATGTAGGGCGCTTTTACAGACCTGTTTCCTTTTATCTATGTCAATCGTTGAACACTTATACGTTTCTTGTTTTTTTCTGTCGTTACATCAGAAATATAACCGCGTCTTAGTGTGACATAGTGTTCGTCCATCAGCAAAATGATATCTTGTTAAGCCGCAGTTGCGGGCATAGGTGGGAAGAGAAGTGGGTGGAGGCGACCAACCATGAACCGTGATCAGCGTGGGCAGACGTCCAGCCAAGGTGTGCTTCTTTCAAGGCTACCCTTAAGAGGGCCTGACTTTGAATAGTGTACCTACACTTAATACTACAGTGGGAATACACTACAGTTGGTGGTGCTTTATGTACGATATTCTGGTGTGTATTTCGTTTTGTAACAAGAAGGAGCTCTATACTTATTCAAATGGGGATCTGTTCTCAGTTGGAGCTGACGTCGTGATTAGTGTCTGAGACATTTTGTGTGTTCTGCAGATCACCTGCTAAACTTTTATTGGTGCGGAATTTGTTGCAGAGGGCGGGCTGGTTATTTTTAAATTCTTTTATACTGATTAACAGCACACACTCAGATACCTCTCATCCTATGATGGATTTTTTTGTGTCACTCTCTCTTTAACTTGCGTTTTAAATATCGGCTTATGATATGTGGGTGCGAAGTAGAAGTTTTTTACTGTTTGGCCATTTTAATCACAATAGTCTCGCAATCATTGTACGACAGCACATAAATTGCTAAATAGAAAGAGTACATTGAACATCTTTTGCAGGAACCAAAAGAATGTGAGTGGGGCACCAGAGATACACTTTGGGTAATGTAACATGCATGGTATGACAGATCAATACAGATCCGACCATCCAATCCTCGGGAGTCAACTTACCAACAAGAGTATGGAGCTCGCTCAATCGATCGTGTCGGAACTAGTCACGCTGTGACCAAAGCGACGAACAGCATTAAAGCCGGAAATACGCTCAGCCGAAATTTTTTCAAAGGACCTAACCATGTTCAGAAAGGATAGATCAAACAAAGTTGGTGATAGAATGTTTATTTCTGTCAGAAGTAGTTTACCTTGTAGAAACATTGAAGGAAGTAGTTCCTGTGAGTTTGTATCGGTAGATATTATCCTTTACAACCGGAATAAATTAATAATTGGTTCGTTTTACCGATGCCCTCACTCTGGTGATATAGTTGCTGAACAGTTCAAAGAAATTTAGAGTCTAATTTCGAATAGGTACCCCACCCATACAACTATAGATCGTGGTGACATCGGTCTATCCTAGATACGCTGGCAAAAATACAGGTATAAAGCTGACGGTAGACATAAAACGCGGTCCGAAATTGTACTGAATGCTTTCTCAAAAAATTATTTAGAACAATTAATTGAGGGGACCACTCGAAGTGTAAAAGGTTGCGAAAACATAGTTGACCTCTTAGCAACAAATAATCCTGCGCAAACAGGGAGCGTCATGACATCCATATTCAACAAAAATAAACATCTATTTAAAAAAGCAGATGAAAAACAGTTTGACGCCTTTCGGATTTCACTATATAGGCGTAGATCAACAGTGGTTTGAATTCAAAGAAATAGTATCGACAGCAATTGAGATATATATATCACATAAATTAATAAGCTATGGTATTGATCCCCGATGGTACAGAAAACGGGTCAGAATACTGTTGCAGAAGCCCCGAAAAAAGCATGCCCAATTAAAAAGAACGCAAAATCCCCAGCAATTATTGAGCTATATGAAATACAATCGTCATAACTTCTAAACGGTTTGCGTTAGGACGTTCAAGCTGCACAGTTGGCCGAGGGGCATGATGGGAATTAGTACGCACAAGCTCACGCGCTCTGTTGTTCTGGGCATTTGCACGTGAAAATGTGAAGAAGCATAGAGTATAGCGAGCAATAACAGCCCAACTGCGGCTCAAAGGAAGTTCGTGACCGAGATTAAGCTGAAGCAACTGGTCAAAGAGTGCTAACAATCAAGAATTTGATTCGCAATTTTGAGAGAAAGGTCAGTGTTTGTGATAACAGTATTGGCTATGTCAGTCATTCAAAAAGGTTTAAAACGCCTGAAAACATCGATAAGGCACACGCTGTGTTTCAAACCAACCACAAGAAAACGAACAGACGAGTTGCACAACAGATGGGAATCAAACGGGAGACACTACTACAAACTGTTGCTGAAGACCTTCATCTCTTCCCATACAAAATTCAACTGATTAGCCATTAAGCCCCAGGGCCATGGAAAAGGGGTTACGTTTCGCCAATGCTGTTGTCCACAAAATTGACGAACAGGACTTTGATGTGAATATGGTTTGGGTTAGCGAAGAAGCCCACTTTCATTTGGAGGGATTCGTCAATAAGCAAAACTGGCGCATTTGGGGGATTGAGAATCCGCAGTTCGCTGTCGAGAAGTTTCTTCACCCTCAAGAGGTGACTGTGTGGTGTGCAGTGTCCAATCGGTGCGATATTCCTTGATGGCACGGTGACTACCGAATGGTACATGAAAGTTTTGGAAGGCGATTTTATCTTCATTATCCAAAGTGACCCTGATGTCAACAATATGTGGTTTATGTAAGATGGAGCTGGACACAATCGAAGCAGGAGAGTGTTTGACATTCTGAAGGAGCACTTTGGGGACCGTATTCTGGTTCTGGTGTGCCCAGAGGCCACTGGCATGGGCCTCGATTGCCGCCATATTCTCCGGATCTGAACACATGTGACTCCTCTTTGCGGGGCCTTATTAAAGATAAGGTGTACAGCAATAACCCCACAACCACTGCTGAGCTGAAAACAGTCATTCAGGAGGCCATCGACAGCATCGATGTTCTGACACTCCAGTGGGTCATGCAGAATTTCGCTATTCGTCTGCACCACATCATCGCCAACGATGGCGAGCATATCGAACTTGTCATAACCTAAATCCCAATACTGTAGTGACGTTTACATGTTGAAGAAAGCGTGTGCATGCCATAATTTGCAACTAATTTAAGTTTTTTTTTCCCTTGTACTTTAATAATTATCACCCTCTAGCAGTCACATCCAACCGTTGGCTCTTCGAAAGAACCGTACCAAAACATTTGAAAATTGTGCAACTTACACCAATACCCAAGAAAAGAAACAGGTGTAATTCGCTGAATTATAGACCCATATCACTAACGTTGATTTGCAGTAGGATTTCGGAACATATAGAGTGCTCCTAGATGACGAACTACCTCGAAGAACACGCCCGTCCTGCCGCGCAGTCTAACGCGCTGCTTCTCGAGCGGGAAGGCATGCTGGTCCCCGTAGTATTGAGGTCAGGTGTGCTGGCCAGCCTGTGGATGGTTTCTAAGGCTGTTTTCCATCTGCCTCGGCGAATGCGGGCTGGTTCCCCTTATTCCGACTCAGTTACACTATGCTGCACAAACACTGTCTCCACGGACGCGTGCACTATACTTACTCTACCACGCAAACTTTTGGGGTTACACTCGTGTAGTATGAGACGTTCCTGGGGGAGATGGGGGTGGGGGGGGGGGCTTCCACTGGGGGCCGAACCGCACAGTAACCCTGGGTTCCGTGTGGGGCGACAGCGGGGTGAGTGGTGGACTGCTGTACATGTTGTGGGGTTGTGAACCGCTGAGGCAGAGTGGCCGAGCGGTTCTAGGCGCTACAGTCTGGAACTGGGCGACCGCTACGGTCGCAAGTTCGAATCCTGCCTCGGGTATGGATGTGTATGAAGTCTTTAGGTTAGTTAGGTTTAAGTAGTTCTAAGTTCTAGGGGACTGATGACCTTAGAAGTTAAGTCCCATAGTGCTCAGAGCCATTTGAACCATTTGAACCGCTGAGGGGTACGGTGGTGAGAAGCCGCTCCGCCGTTTCCAGGTCCCCGGCTCAATACACACAATACACAAACACACATCGAAGAAAACGATTTATTGACAATCTACAGGGGTTAAGAAAATATCGTTCTTGTGAAACACAACTAGCTCTCTTCTCACGAAGTAATGAATTCTGTCAACCAAGGACGTCAAATTGATTCCATACTTTTCGATTTCCAGAAGGCTTTCGTCACCGCTACTTAGAAGCGTCTTCTAATCAAATAGCGTGCATGTGGAGTATCGTCTCAGTTGTGTGACTGGCTGCGTGATTTCCTGTCAGAAAGGTCACAATTCGTAGCAATTGACGGAGAGTCTCCAGTAAAACAGAAGTAATATCTGGCGTTCCCCAAGGAAATGTTATAGGCCCTCTGCCATTCCTGATGTATATGAACGACATAGGAGAGAATGTGAGCAGCCCTCAGCGATTGTTTGCAGATGATACTGTCATTTACCGTCTTGTAAAGTCATCAGATGATAAAAACCAATTGCAAAATGTTTTAGAAAAGTTATCTGTATGGTGCGAAAAGTGGGAGGTGACTCTAAAGAGTGAAAAAGTGTGAAGTAATCCATATGAGTACTAGAAGAAATCTGATAAATTTCTGTTACACGATTAATAACACAAATCCAAGGCTGTAAATTCAGCTAAAGACTTAGGGATTGCATTTACGAGTGACTTAAATTGGAAAGATCACATAGATAATGTCATGCGTAAATCAAACCAAAGACAGCGATTTATTTGCAGAACACTTAGAAAGTGTTGCAGGTCTACCAAAAAATAGTGCAGAGAGTGCCACGGACATTATACGTGAACTGGGGTGGCAATCAATAAAATAAAGATGTTTTCCTTTGCAGCAGTTACTCCTCCGATTGGGCCACCTACACAGGGATAAATCATCATCAGGATAAAATAAGAGAAACCAGAGTTCGCACAGAAAGATTGAAGTGTTCGTTTTTCTCGCACGCCGTTGAAGAGAGGAACGGTAGAGAAATAGCTTGAAGGTGGTTCGATGAACCCTCTGCGAGGCATTTAATTGTGAATTGCAGAGTAATCATGTAGATGCAGATATAGAACACTGGATCACATTTTACGCGACTGCTCTGAAAGAAAATTCATTGTTACCTGCAGAGACTTAAAACACGTGACACCTGTAACAATCGACAGGCTGTGGATACCCAACTATGATGAGAACTGGCTATCTATTTTAACTATTGCCAATTCTCCAGCTTTCATTATTACCTTTCCTCTTACTGTTTTACGTTATCTTACCGTACCTTGTATAAATTCAATGTGTGTACTTGTAATCTACATTCTTATAATCTATAATTCTGTAAGCCATATAGACAAATAAATAAAACCACAGAATGCTCTTATCAGAAAAGAAAAACAATTTTCAAAAACTTTAATGGCATTCAGTCTACAATTGATGGGCGTAAGTGTTGCTGCGACGAGCTCTGGAAAATAAAACAAATTGAGATTGAGGCTAACGCAAAGTATTGTTAGAAATTTAAGAAAAATGATTTTTTTTGTAGAAAGCAGTTGTTATTTGTCTGAGTAAGTCAAAAAACGATGTTTTGGGTAACTTTGTAGTGGTAGATAAGATGTATAATATGTGCCGATTTTCATAGACTTACAGCTATGTACAATAGAGTCCTGTTGCTTCATTTGATACAAATAGCACAACAGAAATTAAATATTATCGATGACTTTATTTTCGTGTTTCAGCTTTGCAACTACTCTACAACATAAGCTGTGAAGAATACCAAACTCGTGACCTTCTTAGGATAACTTTTTAACGATATTTAAATGTTTTGAGAATGAAAACATGATCCAATTAGTCTGTATTCCTACTATTATCCTTGAAAATCGTCAATTTCAACCGTGGGCCATTTTCAAGCACATATCTTATGCTTACAGTTTCATTTCGTAGCTTCAGATATGTGCTTGAAAATGATCCACAGTTGAAATTGGCTATTTGCACGGGTAACAAGAGACTTCGACCATGTTGTCATTATGAAAATTCGCTGAGGTTTTGGACACCAGCAAAAATTAAATTTTAAAATATTTAAATGAGTGATTGACAGACCGAAATGGTATCAGCCAAAAAGATTTGCACCAAATGACTGGTCTACCCGACGGGAGGCCCTAGCCACATGCACATTACATTGCATTGTCACAGAAACCGATCTCATTTCAAAAGCGGGTGAAATACACACATCGATTGGTAAGTGCTTGTCGTGATATTATCTTGTGAAGGAGACAGAGAAGTTTTTCCTATCACTAATTTCAGTCACCCTTATTTAGGACGGGCAGCTTACAAGAGCGAGCAAGAGCACAAGAACTACAAAACTATACGTGTTCCGTATATCGCATGAGGACAAACCACAAGGTTCGAAACATCATGATCAGTGAATTACAAAAGTTAAAAAGTTACTAAGGCAAAACTTCCGTTAATAGTTATAAAAAATTTTTATGCGTCTGGACACGAAGAAGTCATTTCGAGAAATAAATCACAGTCGCGCTATTCCGTTTGCAGGCTGCACGTCTCGAATGCCTCACGAACTTATTCCTCGCACATATTTTTCGCCCCGCTCTCGCATGTCGGCATTTGCAAATAGTTCCAAAAGTCACGATCCAGACAGAAACAATGGTGAGCGCCAAGTTGATATCTTGCGGTGCTGACTTTGGGGAGCAGGCGGTTGTTATTTTTCCGTCTTCCTTCTGAGAAAAGGTGCCCGAGTTGCAAAGAGGAAATGAAAAGCAGCCTCTAGAGACGGAAGGAATGAATAAATAAAGGCGCACAAGTTTACCTCGAGCTGACTTTTTAAAAAAAAGGAAGAAGAAAAGAGAAAGAAAAAGCCGAAGGAGGAGAACAAAGCTCGGGGTCTGCTTTGCAAGGGAGATGGTAAGTAATCTGGCTGATGGGATCCGCGTAATAGCTTTGTAATCAATACCGCAGGGAGATCTACGCCGAAAGGGTTTTTAAGCGCTCGCCATCGCACTGGCTGACAGCGAAACAGCTGCGCTCCCCACGAAATACGGCTCGCTTTAAAGTCGGCTGCCTGCGGCGCTCAGCATTGCGCCCTTTTGTAATGGGCAGGGGCTAGAAACTGCATAGAAGCCTGGCCTACGTGCAGATGAGATGGATATTTACAGTGAGCAATGTTATATGTGGCGCTAGAGCTGCAAGGTGGGATGTAAGCTTCCGTGCTATCAACGGCAATGTCATAAACTACTCCAAGTATGATTTAATCAGTGCAACATAATTGCATGGCAGGGTTGTGAACAGACTATTGACGTGTTAAAACTAAATGATAGTTGCTAGACTTCTTAGGTGACTGAATTGCCTAGCACAGTGGTTCCCAACCTTTCTTAGACAATTATCCCTGCGTGCAGTCAGAGATTAGGTAATATCCCCTCCCTCCTGTCACTAATTGCCCACCCCCCTCCCCCACATTATCACCAACTGTAGCAACTAGCTAAACTGTACAATGAAAGACTTTCCTTGGGACACTTTTGTTCTTACAGTGATGGAAGATGAATGACATTTAGCTTGTGTAAGGGGGAGGGAGTGTTAGAATAAATGACACAGGAATTCTTGGCGCATGGCAAGTGCTACCCGCAACTCCCTCTCATATAAGAAATAATCCACTGTGATCATAGACACTTGTTACAAAACGTACTTCCCCTGCATTACTTCTCTCCATTGTGGCAGTTGCTTGACTCCACACTGCAACCCCATTTAAAATCAGCCAAGTTAAAACGCGTGCACTATAATTGCTCTTCGTAAATGACTTGATGGCTGCATTCATCACTTCTGAACTGACAGAAATTGGAAGGCTTCAGGCTGTTAACGCTTTGTGTTTGACCACAGCCACTAACAGTAATAGTTATAGTAATAATAATAATAATAATAATAAAGGGTTGTAGAAGTGGTTATGAAATTGTAATGGTGTAGCCGATGTATTTATATGAGTGATTGCTTTGTGTATTTTGTTAGTTTCTGCTCGTTCTATAAAGAATTTTCTTAAATTATGGACAGGTAGACAATTTAAGATAATTCTTTACAGAACGAGCAGAAAATAGCAAAATACACAAAGCAATCGCTCATATAAATACATCGGGTAAACCATTGCAATTTCATAACCACTTCTACAACCCTTTAGATCACATAACATCAACAGATACCAAGAAAGTAAATTGGAAAAAGAAAACACTACATGGCAAGCACCCTTATCATCTAACACAGCCACACATCGATCAAGACGCATCCAACGCATGGCTAAGGAAAGGCAATATATACATTGAGACGGAAGGACTCATGATTGCAATACAGGATCAAACAATAAACACCAGATATTATAGCAAGCATATTATTAAAGATCCCAATACCACAACAGATAAATGCAGACTTTGCAAACAACAAATAGAAACAGTAGATCACATCACAAGCCGATGTACAATACTATCAAATACAGAATACACCAGAAGACATGACAATGTAGCATAAATAATACATCAACAACTTGCCATACAACATAAACTAATAAAACAACACGTTCCCACATACAAGTATGCACCACAAAATGTACTGGAGAATGATGAATGCAAATTATACTGGAACAGAACCATTATAACAGATAAAACAACACCACATAACAAACCTGACATACTCACCAATGAAAAGAAGAAATTAACACAACTAATCGAAGTATCTATACCCAATACAACAAATATACAGAAGAAAACAGGAGAAAAAAAACTGAAAAATACATCCAGCTGGCTGAGGAAGTCAAGGACATGTGGCATCAGGATAAAGTTGACATTATACCAATTATACTGTCAACTACAGGAGTCATACCACGCAATATCCACCAGTACATCAACGCAATACAGCTACATCGAAACGGATATATACAATTACAGAAATCTGTAATTATTGATACATGTTCAATTACCCGAAAGTTCCTAAATGCAATCTAACATATACCGTACAGTTAAAAGGAAGTCACGCTTGATCAAGGTCCGCTTCACTTTCCATTTTTAACCAGACATAACGTCTTAGAAAGGAAAGAAATCATAATAATAATAATGAAACTATACAAGAGAATGGACTAGAAAAATCTGCAATAGATGTGATGCTGATGTTGATGTCCCATATTCCGAGGAGCGTAGAGGACGGTGCGGGAGTCCCGCACCGCCGACTAGGTAAGGTCCTTGCGGAGGTGGTTTGCCATTGCCTTCCTCCGTCCGTAATGGGGGTGAAAGATGATGATGAAGACGACAAAGAATTAACCAAATGGAAAAAGCATATGGTTTGGCCAAAAATATTTACAACAAGAAATGTATATCTAGAAAAACAAAACTAAAACACTGCACCGTAGTGGTACGACCATAATGTTGATACGGATCTGAATGGCTAAGGATGAACTATAAGATGGATAAACTAGAGATACTGAAAAGCAGGATTATTAGAAATATAATGGGTGCAACAAAAACTGCAGATGGTTGGAAAATAAGAAGTAATGAGGAGATTTACAAAAATATAGAGAAAATATCTGAAGTAATGGCCAAACGAAGATTGATCTTTTTCGGACACCTGTACCGAATGGATGGTAATAGGCTAACAAAACAAATCCTCCTATATTTCTGGAAGAATAAATCGATATTAGCATGCATTACAGAAGCAAGGAAATATCTAGAAAGAAACGACATCAAAGAATCAGAAATAGCAAAAAGAAACCGTTTATAAATAAAATACTAAATTTGGAAAACTTTCAAAGCAGAAAAAATAAAAATCGTGAACAACATGGAGAGAAGAAAGGAAGAGATTTCATGGTGAGAAAATGAGGGAGCCGGCCGGGGTGGCCGAGCGGTCCTAGGCGCTACAGTCTGGAAACGCGTGACCGCTACGGTCCTTAGGTAAGCTAGGTTTAAGTAGTTCTAAGTTCTAGGGGACTGATGACCTCAGAAGTTAAGTCCCATAGTGCTCAGAGCCATTTGAACCAAAATGAGGGAGTACTGGAAAAAAAGGAAACAACAACAAAGGAAGAAAAGGAACTGAAGTTGTTAACGTGATCCTAGTTGGTCAATACGATTGTAAAAAAAATGATGATGACAATGATAATAATAATTATAATGATATTTATAACTATAACAATGTCATTAGAGAAAATTGAATTCTTTTGTTCAAAAACAGAAATTGCAAGCTTGAAAACAAAATATGGTAAAATTAACAGCGTCGCGTACTTTAAATACCTTGGAGAATCCATCGAAGTGACAGGTATCGAAAAAATCTCACAGCAACATCGGCTCCAAAAAATTAAAAAAGAATTAGAGTTAACACAAAACCTCAAGAGGAACAAAAATTCGACACTACAATATTGTTATAAAACTAGCAATCCTCTATGCAAGTGAAACACTAACCCTTAATGGAAAACATCTTGAAGACATCAACAAAGAAGAGAGAAGGATCATCAGGAAAATTCTAGGAGGAAGACACAGCCAAGATGGTTACAGGTTACAATCAATTGAAACAACAGAAAAGTTGTGAAACATAGAAACTGATACTATGAAAAGGCGAACGAAATTCTTTGGTCATCTCAGCTGACTACCAGAAAATCGACTGACAAAGAGAATAATAAATTATGTAACCTCACTTAACAATTCATCACCTTGGCTAGATGACATTTGAAAGGACCTAAATAATGCAAACATAAGGCCACAGGTGGACATTCCAGAAAGAGACAACTTCAGACATAAAGTAGAAGAATGGGAAATTATATCAGAGCAACCAAAAGAAAAACGGTACAGACCAATGTGGTTGGATGGGTGTAAACAAGATGGCAGAAAAACATACGGAGAAACCCAACTGAAAATATTGGTGACGCACTGTAGCCACCTGTGTTACAAACCGACTGGAAAAAAGCTGATTGTCTCAGTATTACGTAGCAGAGGTTAAACTCTGACCTACGAGAGAAACGACACCTGTGATAGGCTACAAAAACTTTAGTGGGTGGGGTTATAACAATTATGACCGCTCTGATGGGCCAGAAACGAATCGCGTCGCCACCAGCTTTGATATAGGCAAATGCAGACCGAAAAATTCGCTCTTCTCTTGCAGCAAATCGTCGAGTGTTTGAGCAAAGCGACTCGCGCCGCTCTGAGACGGATCGTCTTCACTATTAAGGAGTTAAACTGCAAAGTCTCCTAGTACAAAGGATTGCACCGAGCACTGACAGTTAACGCTTGCGAGCCACTTGAGGGCACCGACGTGCGCACTACTCCAGCCAAATAGTGTGTACCATGCCAGTTAACTTAGCTAGCGATTAACTAGGAATCTCAGCTTCACTGAAGACGTAGGAAATGTATCAAAATGCTGTTTAACAGTCGAGAGAGATCGAGAATAGATTTTCAGGTTCAGAGCTCTCACCAATAGCAGCCACTGCTGCCTCCGATGAAAGGTAAAAATGCGCGCTCGAGCTACTCCAGCAAGTGATACTCAATGGACACTCAGAAATGCTGTTGTCTCTCGTGGTTTTTAGTACATTCAGCCATGACATATTCACGAATGTCGAGCTTAATTGAAAGGAAAACACACGATGTATCCGATCTAACAAAAACGGTTGATCAGCCACTGCGGAGTGCTTAATACTTTGAAGTTACTGAACTCTTTTAATTGTGCAATTATATTGACAGTGATAGTTACGTACCCTATACAGACCCCATTCATTTTTGGGTATTTTCATTGTGCATTTTAGCTTAATTGATATCTCTTGCCCCAATTACATTTCATTTATTTATTTGTGTTTTATCGGCCTTCAGACATGGTCCAACAACCATCTTAATATTAAAGGACCTTAGAATAGTTAGGAATTTCGCTTCACAGTTGTTGATGTATATAAATATAATACATAATATAAATATTTTACTATCTTGTACGTATTATAATTATGATCACCATGTCACTAAGTCATTCTTAGAGTAAAAACAAAACCTTAATAACGAAAATCTATGATTTTCATTTTTGCTAACATATAGATATGCCTGAGCCCGTACACTAATGTCTGTTAGCGATTACGTTTCCTTTACAGGGAATGTAGTGGAACCGGCATTGAGATCATTGTTTGATTACATCACTGTCCGTACTGCTGCACTCTTCTGAACTCTGCATGGACGTGCGGTCTGAGGCACCGTGTCACGGTTCGTGCGGCTGCCCCCGTCGGAGGTTCGAGTACTCCCTCTGGCATGGGTGTGTGTGTTGTCTTCAGCGGAAGTTAGTTTAAGTTAGATTAATTAGTGTGTAAGCTTAGGGACCGATGACCTCAGCAGTTTGGTCCCATAGGACTTACCACAAATTTCAGTTTTAATTTTCTACCTTGCAGGCCATAGGTTTAACACCAATTCCTAAAACACTCACAGAGCGTCCTAGCACAACTGTGGTAGGAAGATAGTTCAGAACCACTCTCACACATGTTAGAAAGCATACGGTATCAGTTGAATTTTCGATTTCCCAAAAATTGCTTTAATGATCTGCTGAGAATTAGCAATTCGAAGCACAGTTAAATTTCTGCCATGCTCAGCTGTTTGGCCAGCACTGCTCGAGCATTCCTATCGCTCCAAAGTGTGTGTTTCTGCGAGTTTGTCGAGAACAGCGCCGCAGTGAATTGACGTGGAGTCACACAACCGGAACATGTACGTGGAGCCAGTGTTTGGCTGACATGGGTAATGGCGGGTGCCACTACTGGCATGGTGCGCTGACGGAGTTTGTTCACGTTTCAGGTTTGGCTGGTCCAAGGATTGGGCAGTGAGGGTGGTCCTGTGGAGATGGAGAAATTGGGGACTGTGGTCGTCATCAGAGCGAGGAGACAGCTGCAATGGACCAGCGGAAGTGAACCTTTCTAAGAAGTTAGGGCATTGGCGCGACCGTGTGGCAGCAAGTGTGCCAGAGCTCCGAGGCGGCTAGGTAAAGTAACGGCTGTAGCTGATTGTAGCTTGCTGTCAACTTGGGGGCACCTTTTCTACTAGAAAGCTTCGCGCGCTCAAGTGAAACATCACAGCTGCGGACAAGGATGTGCTTGATGTGGACTGTTTTCTCCTACTACATTTAGAAGCAAGTACGTTTGTGTCGTTTGGCGGTATGTCATCATTCAGATGATTGAGTCACTACTGGTCTACATAAGTCGCCAAGCGATTACATCTCAGAAATCTAACGAATCCAAAGTGGTTCCCTGGAATTGGTAGAGAAGAACTCTATTTGAACGAACTTTGTCTGCTTTTGCTCTTACTTCTCCTTGGCATCCATGCTACATAGTGTACTTATGGTTAATGTCTTATTGTGGATTGGGTCTGTGTATTTGCGTTGTCTACCTAGTGTTAACTGAAGTTATATTACGTGTATTTTATGATTAGGTACGGGACTAAGATCGTATACTGGGTATCCTAGGGTTCTACTGTTGCTAAGTGTGTCGTTATTTATATGTATTAATTCATGCTCCATTTGTTGTGAAGTGACTGTAGTGAAAGTACAGTAAACGATATTCCGAACCACTGTGGAAATTTTGCATAAGACAATTCGAGAATTCAGAGAGGACGTGTGGTCGCGTCGTAAGACTGACTTCCACTTTGTTCAGTCCAAATGCATTGAGACCAATAGAAACGTGAAGGGAGCAGCCATAACTTCCCAGTAGACTACTCTTCTATGCAGTGCACTGATACGTGTTGCGTACATGTTGATCACATAACATCACATAACAGCGGCGAATCAGGTGTTAATCAGCACGATGCCACCATACTTTGTGGAAAATATGTTTACCATTCTTCTTTACATCAAGTCATCAACTTTTAGACAACAATAGATTCGTTTGAGATTATGTTGTAAGCCGCTACTATTGTTATCTGGTGGGAGCATCGATTAGTATTAATCTATAGATTCATATTCTGCATACACGCTGATGACCAGTGAAGTATAGTTTGCAAGAGTTCTGGATAAGGTACAAACTAAATATTTCGAAGGAATATCAAACGTCTCATGTTGGTGATAACATGAAATGGATTACCACTACATACAATTTCCATTTCCCTCTAACTGAAAATCAGAGAACGTTGACGCTGCAGTGGTGCAACACTCTCTCTGCACCCATATAGTCTCATTTTTCTTGAATAGTTACAGAGTATCGAGAAGTCTCAGGAAGAAAAGAATATTCGTCGTAACCTTTCTGCGTAACGAGTTGCTGCTTTAGTCTCCACATTGCCCAGGGCTCTCGGTGTACTGACCGTGTTTGATGACTGTTCTCAAAGGAGAGAAATGAAACGCCAATTATTATCGGTCTGTGGCGGTCACCTGAAATGGACATTAGTCACCTTTTCGTATCTTTTGAAGTTTTAATTTTACCGTGTAAATGGAGTAGTGTTAATCGCAATATTAAACTGTAATCATTCCTGCAGTCTTAAGTTGCGTCCTGGTATGTTCTTGTGACCATTTCCTTATCTCTTTGATACTTTGATTCTTTCACCTTAAAATAACCTAACTGTAAATTTTACTTAAATCTTATGTTTCCTTTGAGCTGTAGCTGCCACACCAATCCCCCAGTAGATATCCTAACTTTTTCATAACAAATGCATTTCTAAATTGTGAAATAATTACATCATTCCATCTACACTCAAAGAGAGATACACACACACACACACACACACACACACACACACACACACAGAGAGAGAGAGAGAGAGAGAGAGAGAGAGAGAGAAAACATGCACTACGAAGGAATTATCCGAATAGGATGGTGGGCCGTGCTGAATCCCAACTATGCGGTTTCGTGAACTTGGCTTCTGTGTTTGGTTTCCCGCCCTTGTTGCGGTTACGCCGTGGTTCGTCTTCCTTCTACGTGTGGCAGCAGCGATGTGTATCGATATTTGTATCGTGTACCATCTTTGGTTCTGTGCATATTGTTTCCCGTTAGGGGATCTGCGGGCAGTCGGTCGGTTGCTGAAGACCATGGAAGTTGTCTCCGCACGGTGCAGTGGGCTGGTTGTGCTGGCGGTCCCTGATCAGTATCGGAGCGTGTGTGGAGCTGTCCGATCGTTACGAGCTTCGTGGTTCACCGATCCAGGACGCCAAAGTTGAGTAGTGGTTTCAAGTACCCAAGCCACGTCCATTCATGTTGTGTGGCTCGTTTAGGTGGTTCGTGTTGGGGAGGTTTTCCTGTGATCAACACTGAGTGTTCATATTGCTGAAATTTAGCCGCCATGCGGTGGAATTAACAATATTGGTTGACAACAATTCAAGTGCACCAGCGGAATTTTCTGCCTTGTGGCCGTTAGTGTTACGGTTACGTGCCCTGGCCACTAACGTAATTTCCGGCATTGTCCTTTCCTCACCTCTTGTCGTTGTCCAACACGGTGTGTAGTTTTGACAGCTTAATACATATACGTATTTGATTATGGATAATCACGCCCTTAACATTTTGTGTTTGAATTCTCACGTACCAATTGGTGCCAAGCAAGTCGTTTGTGTCAGTCGGTCCGTGGCTGTCACTTGGAAGGGTTGCGACGGATCAAGTGTAGTTGGGCTCACCACCTGTCTCACCGAAGTGAACGAGGGCAGACTGACCCCCTGGAGGCAACTGAGTGCTGTTGTCTTTACTGTTTTTCTCATCGGTGTTTAGTTGTCTGTTTATAATCTATCATAGTCAAAAATAAAAAGAAATTGGTTTTCCTGTGTTTTATGTAAGTAAGTTTGAATTGCGGCCAGTGGATATTTGTTGAAAGGTTATTGCCGTTGTGTTGTCTTTTTTTCTAGTCCGGTTTCAGCTACTTAAAAGTTAAGGCTTATGGTTATATTTTTTTTAAAATATTGGAAAATTAATTGTGGGCCTTCAGCCTTGGAACCTTATTTTTAAAATTACATTCCAAGCTTAAACATTGCGGCTTGGAACCTATTCTCAAAATTACCCTTTAAGCAAAACATTGCGGCCTTCTGCCTTTGAAAGGTTATGGTAATTTATTTTAAAATCATCAAAATTTTATTGTGAGCCTTCGGCCGTTTGTATTGCATCTTGTTTATGTTTGTCTATCCACTTTTGCCTTGAGACTTTCAGCCTAGCTGCGATAAAAATATATTTTAATTATTTTATTTGCTATTTTCACTGCATTTTTATCTTGTTGATTTTTAAGATTCCTTGTTTGGAGGCCTTCAGCCGTCAAAGAATTGCATTTTGGCTATGAGCCGCTTTGGTTGTAAATGTGTTATTAAATTACAATAAATTACAGTTTTAAGATGAAACTGACTCCAACTTTATTTGGCCCTTTCCACAATCCTAGCCACCTGTTCTGCCCAGCGGGTTTAGCCGGTGTCTCAGATGGAAATCAATAGATGCGATGTACATGCGCAGAGAAACAAATGACTATATTTAGAAATACAGGGTGATTTATTGTAGGTAAAGAGTTGCATAAATTGAGTAAGTAAGTTACGGGTCAGCTTGGCACTGATTGATAGCGTAGCTGGACGTCCTCCTGAGGGATCTCGTGGCAAATTCTGGCGCGTTAGGTCGTCATGATCTCTAGCTGGGTGGAGGGCCCCGCCCATAATGCTCCAAACGTTCTCAACTGGGGAGAGATTCGACGACTTTTGTGGCCAGGGTATGGTTTGGCCAGCACGAAGACAAGCCAGTAGAAACTATCGCCGCGTGCAGGCAGGCATTATCTTGCTGAAATGTAAGCCCAAGATGACTTACCTTGTAGACTAACAAAACGCAGCGAAGATAACGTCGACTTACCACTGTGTTGTAAGGGTGCCGCTGATGACAACCAAAGGGATTCTGCTGTGAAATGTTATGGCACTCCAGACCATCACTCCTGGTTGTCGGACTGTGCTGCAGGCGCAAGTCGGAACGGTACCATTCCCCTGTCCGGGTTGTCTCCAGACACGTCATCGCTGGTCACGGGGGCTCAGTTCGAAGAGGGATCCATCACTGAAGGCAATTCTAGTCCAGTGAATGAGATTCCAGATCGAATGTAACCGATAACATTGCAAACTGGCTTGTTGGCGTACAGAGGTCAATGGTAGTCTGATAAACTCGCTTAATGTGAGCCGCCTATCAACGGTCCTCGTGATGACTGAAGCACTAGTTTGCACGTAGGATCGATGATAACGATGAATCCGGGGCTATGAATACCTCTCCGACGACTGCTCGATACTCGCGTTCTTTTGTATCTGTAGGTTGACCAGTTCCAAGTTGATGCTGTGTTCAGCTATGGTTCACTCACTCCTGCCAATATCCTCCAATAGTGGCATCGCTCCTATTCAAAAGTCAAGAAATTCGCCGATTACTCCACTAGGCTTCTCTGTACCCAAGTACGCGTCTTCTCTCAAATACTGACGTCTGCGTATATTGTTCACGTGTTCACGTTCCTGTCTCCGAGGCATAGTTAATGTCCAGCTGAGTACACGGAACGAAATTCGCAAAGACTTTACGCCATGGTATCGACATGTCTCCTGCGTATTAACCGCGCAGTGAAATTGTGCTGCAGCGTCACACATTCATTCATCGGCCGCCAAACTTTGCAATTTAGCATATCCGTCTTTACCTATATGAATATCAATTTGTGGCCGGTTTGTGTAATTCCGTCTTGGAGCGTCGTGTCTTTTTGTCTTACAAGAGCGTATTTAGATAAATTATAATTTTAGTAGTCGACAAGCGGATGTCTGACAGAGAATAATTTTACTCTTACAATACATTATAACAGAAGAAAATATAGAAGAACTCTGAAACAGTTGTTAATGCGGTCTCTGCCGTTACTTTCTTCATCCTCGAGGTGGTGATCACAGCTCGTCGTAAGTAATTTCCACTAATTCTTCATCACAAGGACACGAAACGTCCCTATCTTGTACCTAGTCTCTTTTTCTCGCTACAAGCAGTAATTAGACTGACCGTGATTTCCCGCACAGCAGTGTTATTAGCCACTAGCCTTTCTTGAGTGGAACGAAGTGGACCTACACAAAACGGAATTGAGAGTGATATTTTCTGGCATTAAATCTCTACCGGTCGCACCAAAACCCTTGCAATCTCTCCGCTGCGCTATGTTGTCGATACTTTATTGCTCTCAATACTGCCGTGCTGCCCTCCTGCAGCGCGCAACATTGGATGCTTATATCACCCTCCACAGTTGCAGGTGACGATAATGCGATACGTAACTTTCCTTCGCTAGAGAAGCGCAATTTTACGGAACGGATAAGGAAGCAGAAAGTAAATTCCCTTGATCTGTCAAAATAATGATACGTAAAACGTTATTCTAATTACAGCAAGTTAATAAATATTACTTTTTTATTTCAGTCGAACTGAAATCTTCAATCTTTCGTCGCACGCAGTAATGGGATTTTAAGCTCTGTTCCCGTGCTTGCAGAAAATAATGAATTAAAAGGAGTCTACCTTCTCGCAAGGACACAATTTTTTTGTTTAATCTCAAAATTTGTTTCACGACAGCTGTGGCAACTGAAATATTGTTTCCGAAATATGTACAAATTTAACGAAAATTAGACATACGTTGACATCATTTTTTTTTTAGATTTATATGTTCTTTACCTTTACGTTATGGGTGCTAACAGAAATCAGCCACAAGTCTGTATAATAAAACATGTAATGTGACCCCCTGCAAGGTCTACTGTGTGCTTTAAAGACTGTGTCAAGCTCGATGTGAACGCATTTAATACTGATTGTGACAGATAGGAGAGCCGCGCGGGATTAGCCGAGTGGTCTAGGGCGCTGCAGTCATGTCTGTGCGACTGGTCCCGGTGGAGGTTCGAGTCCACCCTCGGGCATGGGTGTGTGTGTGTGTGTGTGTTTTTGTCCTTAGGATAATTTTGGTTAACTAGTGTGTAAGCTTAGGGACTGATGACCTTAGCAGTTAAGTCCCATAAGATTTCACACACATTTGAACATTTTTGACAGATAGGAAAAGCTCGCCGGCGAGCCCAGCAGATGGAGGAAACTCATCAAGGATGGCAACAAATTCCACGACGGCGCCTGGTTGAACAACTTTTCTGCGAAACGAGCATGTAGACAGGCGCCTCCGATAACCCTCTCTTCGGGGTAACAAAACACCTGCCCCACCTATGGTCGCCAAGTGGGCTCTTGATTGGACTCCTGAGTCACCAAAGGAAGTGCCTGCGTAGTGCTACTTCAATCATCCATTACGAAGTATAGACCATATGCTGAATGTGCGAGGCAAGGATGTTCGGCCAACGTCTGAATTGAAGTTTTGTTTAGAATATAACTTCTAAACAATTTTTTCCCGTAAAGTATTGGCATATGTCCCTTTTTGACCCTTACCACTGCAGCAGTTGGTCTGCCCTGAGCTGTACTAATTATCATTTGCTTTCTAAATGTGTTATCCTTTCCGGCCGCGGTGGCCGAGCGGTTCTAGGCGCTTCGGTCCGGAACCGCACGACTGCTGCGGTCGCAAGTTCGAATCCTGCCTCGGGCATGGATGTGTGTGATGTCCCTAGGTTAGTTAGGCTTAAGAAGGTTCTAAGTTCTAGGGGACTGATGACCTCAGATGTTAAGTCCCATAGTGCTCAGAACCATTTGTGTTATCGTTATTGCTTTTATGGTCAAAATGACTTACGTTCACAGGTAAAATTTGGTGAAGTTCTGTTTTAGAAATGAATAGAAAATCGATCCAAATAGTTTTCGTGTATACAGAGGACCACGAAGGGAGAGAAAAGTAGTGGAAATATTCGCTGAAGTACCACAGAGGGAAAGGAAAGCGCGAGGCAAACGAAGAAGATAAATGTAACATTTTGTGTCCCGGATTTTCGTTGTGAGCTGAAGAACGTTTAGTGTCGATGTCCTTTCATTGTAAAGATGGATCATCATGAATCAGTCCTCAACATGACAGTTCTTATCCACGTACGGCAAGTGTGCCTAATGGCTTCCAGCAGCAGTATTCTCGTAGACTGAGTGCTCCTCGTACCTATTTCAGATACAACATGCCCTTATTAGCTCAAACCCCAATTTTTGTCTAGGAGCGACGTCTTGGACGCTGACAACGAGTTGCTATAGGCCTTAGGCAGCACAGCTTTGTAGAAAACACAGCAGGCAAGAGAAGCATTTGAACAGATATTGACCCATGTGACCAGATTTTGAAACAGACGCAGTTCCAGTTTCTTGACTTCTCTGTCGGCAATCACACATTCTTATGGGGAATGTAAGGTTACTAAAACAGCAAAGAAAATTCTAATCTAAAGTCTGTCGCCAGTTTTGAAATATTTACTGTGCTGTATTGTTTTGTAGATAGAAAGCCGTATAATGATAGTACTTCACAGGTCTGCTTTGATACTGAAGTACGAAACATGCAAAAATATTTAGCTTTCTACACGTTTTATTTGAACCATAAAGAATTAAACTTAAATAAGATTATCTTTATTGTGAAAAAGTACAGGCGTTACAATAATTCTGCCAAAATTATACCGATATGTCTCACTGGTGAATAACTTTGCGGTCGTAACAAGAGTTTAACGTTAGAGTTTACGTCGGTTGTTACAAAAGTGGGTTGCGCTGCCCAAACGCGATGCAGCAGTAAAGGAAGAATATTAGTACCAGACGTAAACGTAAAGGACAGCAGCATTTTTATTTCCGTAGTTAAATATACATGCACAAAGGCGGTATTTCCACGAAGCTTTTCTTTACTGATGGCATGAAACTGCTATATTAAGCTTCCGCAGTGGGTAACTCTGGCTATATGTAATCCTCTTATCTGTCATATTCACTCACCCATTAGTTTTCCAGATTTTACGTGTTATAGCTTTGAAATTTGTTTGCGATCCGTGCGGTTTTAAGCTGTCAAGTGTACGAATAATAGCGTCTTGTCTGTGGCAAGAGGACAATAATAAACGAGAGAGAACAGCGAGTAGCTTATTGATCGTTCCCTCAAAAAGTATCTCAGAACTTGATATTATTGCTATAATGACTCAGAATCACGAAAAAAGTGTCAGACCGTTTAAGGGTAAAGGTAAAAGCTACTTCAAATCTCTTAAGGATGTGTGTCAGTGATTACAATACGTTTTTCAGTAGGCAAATCTCCTAACGTGAGTGAAGACATGAGGCTCGCCTGTGACTGTATTCGTTGGATGGGGTCGTTAAAGTCGATTGCACCCTATCAGATACTCAGAATAATTAAGTATGCGCCGGCTAAAGATTTTTGCCCTTTTTAATCTTACATGTTATTATTTATGTACCTAAAGTCATTGGGAAAAATGCCACTGAATGTGGCCTTCTACTAATAATTAACATTCTGTTGACATAGTCACAGTAAGAAAATGACGTGGATACTGCTTCTAACTTTATCTCGTTTACTACCCTCTGTCTACAAAGCGGAAGTCGATAAAGGAAACTGGTGTGGTGGCGTGCGTTGTCACCCTAATCTCTTGCCTAAATGTTATTGTTTATACACCAGCATCGGACTTGCGCAACGTTGCACATACGCTGTACCAACGTCCTCTAACGGAAACTTTTTGATCGCCCTTATACGCTGCAGCCGTTATTCGGAGAGGAAGAGGTTTGCGCAGGGTAGGGTAGCCGGCAGAGTTGCATGCGACCAGTATTTCTTTTCGAAAGAGCGCAACTATCTCAAAATCCTCTTCCATCGGCACTTATTTATTTACTTAAATGTATGGCTAGGGACCCCCGTCAGGGAGGCCGTTCACCGGGGTGCCTGTCTTTCAATCTGACGCCTCTTCGGCGACCTGCAGTTGATGAGGATGATAGGATGACAGGACAGCACAACATCCAGTCCCTGGGGGGGAGAAAATTCCCCGACCCAGCCGGAAATCGAGCCTGGGCCCAGAGGATTGACAATCCGTCACGCTGACCATTCAGCTACCAGGGGCAGACTTCTTTTCGCACTGAGGATCGATTTTCGTAATAGTTGTAAGAGCGTATAGATGAATCTCAGGCGGTATGACGGGATGGGCGGCAATTGATAAGTATTATTTTTTCTAGAATTATGGATGAATATAACAACTGCTATGATTTGGAATAGTGATTTGCGGCTTGCTGTAGTAAGTGGACTAATCCCATGCAGAGGAGTCAAGGAATCGTCGGAGCTTCGTGTGCTATTGATATCGGAGGTGGATGTAAGCTACAACGCTGTATGAGATCGAAGCGGCACACTACAGGGGTTTGGCTAACCGTCCAAATGAACCTTGACAGGTGGTGCTTACGCTACTGCGGCGACGATCTGTTGGTACCTGTTCTTTCTTTTCGACGTTATGGAATTTTATCATTGCTGTTGAGCATCTTTCTTCCGTGGGTCCTGATATACACGATGACTTGACCTGCGAGAAACACTGGCGAACAAACACTCTGCGAAGACAGGCCCAAGAGCACCAGGGGCTAAGGACAGAATCATTATCTGTGAAATGTTTCTGTGGCGTTGTCTTGGACCACTCACCTACAGAAGTTGCTAGGTTCTGCTCTTAAGAGTGATATGAAGCTAATTTATGGGGGCATTTCAATATAAAAATTCTGGCTGACTCAGCAGAATATTAATGGGGTTACTTGAATCTCACAACCTGACACAGTTCAGGCAAACAACAACACGGTCGCAGATGCTATCTCCACAGAGCGTTATATAGCTGATAGGCACAGTTTGAGAAAAATTAGTAACAGCCTGTCGGATAATACTGCATAGATAGTAGTACCGAAAGGAATAAAAATAGTCATGTCCCTAAGTGGCGAACAAAGGATTTAGATATATGTCTCCTCCTGCAAGCCGCGCGGGTTTAGCCGAGCCGTCTGGGGCGCTGCAGTCATGGACTGTGCGGCTGGTCCCGGCGGAGGTTCGAGTCCTCCCTCGGGTATGGGTGTGTGTGTTTGTCCTTAGGATACTTTAGGTTAAGCACTGTGTAAGCTTAGAGACTGATGACCTTAGCAGTTAAGTCCCATAAGATTCCACACACGTTTGAACAGTTTTTTCCTCCTACAATGCACACATTTAGAGCCTATTTCTCAGGGCAAACTTGGTAGGAAGCAGAAAATGCAGGCAACATGAACGAGAAATGTAAAACATTTCCCCAAACCTTTATTACGTCCTTCGGTAGGAAACCGGGGTTGTATCTTAATATGGATAGCCAGAGCCTGGTAACAGAACTGCGCTGCAGGAAATTCTGAGCAATATCAGCACACAGGCTAAAATAGTGCGTTATACCAAGGAAGCGATCAGAACAAAATTGAAATTATATGGTCAGTTGTGAACGAGGTATCACTGCAATATGTGGGTGCTGAATATGTTACACCTATCTTGTGCGAGGATGAAACTGTTAGTGAGCTACCAAAGTTGGGCAAAATTTTTAATAATCATTTCTTGTCAATAGTCGGTAAGAGAAATCAGTGTTTTTGGTACAGGTAAATACGCACAACCCTTTCTGCGACGATTACATCACCTGCAACTACAGGAAAGAAGCAAAGACGAACGAGAATAAATGTTTACAATTTTGAAGAGTGAAATGTAATGAAATTTAAATTGGGACGCTAAAAATCGGTGCAACATTAGATATCGAGTTAGCGTCCTGTGCGTGTGTCTTTGTGGTGTGCACAGTGAAATAGTTGTAAGCGAAACCGCTTTATGAAAAGGGGCAGAGAGGTAATGTAGACAGTTACAGACCATTATCTTTACTACCACTTTTTTCAAGAGTTTTTATGAAAACATTGTATAAGAGAAGACAGGCACAGCTAAATACATTGATTTGCTACCAGACTAACATTTAACTTCAGAAAAGAAGTATCTGAAGAAAATGAAATTTATTATTTTGCGTATATGGCGATTGTAGGATTAAACGACAGGCTAAGGACAGTAGATAGTTTTGACCTTCAACGGTCATGTATTTAGTACCTTATTTTGCGCATTTCCGAGGTTTCTTCTCTAAAAGTGCTGTGTTTTATCTATTTTCTCACATACTGTAGTATTTCTTAAACACGGTCTCTATTTCAGACAGGTGTCATATGGTACATTAAGCAAGCAAATCGTCCAACTAGTGTTTGGCTCTCTCTACATTCTACATTAGGATTGCTATACATTCAAGTCCCGGTGAGAAAAGGACTATTAGATTCCAGTGCTTGCTTAGGTCCTAGAACTGCTTCAGTCTAGAAGTTCAACGATTCGTTTGTCGGATCAGTGAAGCGGTGGAACATTTTCAGTAGGATAAAATCGACCTGAACGTATACAAACACATACAGTAACTGTCAGATAAACTAATTGCTGAGAAAGAAATGCATGAATAAAAATAGAACTATAAAATAAAATTCATTCCAGTTCATATATATATATATATATATATATATATATATATATATGTGTGTGTGTGTGTGTGTCTAATCATAGAAAAAACGTGGCTAATCAAATTTTCTCCGTGCTTACGTATACCACCACAGCACTGGAGAAGTATTCAAATAAACTCTAAGAAAGAAAAGAAAAAAAGAAAAAGAAAGAACACGCTCTACGAAGAAATCACCGAATGAGATGGAAATCGGTAGAAGTGGTTTACACGTATAAACAAATAATTACAGTTTCATAAAAATTGATGATTTATTCAAGGAAAAAAGGTCCACAATTTGAGCAAATTAGTAGCACTTTGGTCCACCTCTCACCCTTATGCAAGCAGTTATTCTGCTTGCCACGGATTGATAGAGTTGCTGATGTCCTCGTGGGAATTAATCATACCAAATTCTCTCCAGTTGGCCCGTTAGAGAGTCAGAATCCTGAAATGGTTGGAAGGCTCTGCCCATAATGCTTCAAACATTCTCAGCTGGGGAGAGTTCCGGTGAACTTGCAGGCCAGGGTACGATTTGGCAAGCGCGAACACAAGCTGTAGAAACTCTCACCGTGTAAGGGTGGGCAGTGTCTTCCTGAAATGTAAGCCTAGGATGGCTTGCCATGAAGGGCGACAAAACGGAGTGTACAATATCATCGACGTTCTGCTGTGCTATAAGGATGCCGCGGATGACAACCGCTATGAAAAGAACTGGCACCACAGACTATCACTCTACTTGCCAGCCTGCTGGCGGGCGAGAGTCAGGTTGGTATCACACCACTGTCCGGGGTGTTCTGGAGTGTCTGCAGACACAAAAAATGGGAGATACATTACTTCAAGCATTTGAGAAGAATTTCACCTGTCGTTGGGCTGCCTAGGATTCTCTACGGAATGTAATCATGAAGACAGCCGTAGAGCTGCTTAAGTTTTTCATGTAAACAAGTTTGACCTTATACACGAATTTTTCCTAACCATTCTACTCATATCTCGATTAACGAACATAATCAACAAGCAACAACAATGGCAATATTTTTCGTACTAACGCGAAGTACCAGAGTGAGTTTGTATTAGACGGCAGCTGTTCCGTGAGTGAAACTGTAAACTGCACCTTTCTACAGTCTTGGCCCTGCAGCTGCTATTAAAATACACTGAAGAGCCAAAGAATCTGGTAAAACTGCATAATATAGTGTAGAGCCCCCACGGCACGCTTAAGTGTCGCAACACGACGTGGCATCGACTCGACTAAAGTCTGGAGTAGTGTTGGAGGGAACTGACACCAAGAATCCTGCAAGGATGTCCAAAAATCCGTAAGAGTACGTGGGTGTGGAGATCTCTTGTGAACAGCACGTTGCAAGACAGCCCAGCTATGCACAATAACCTTCATGTCTGGGGAGTTTGTTGGAAAAGTGTTTAAACTAAGAAGAGTGTTCCTGGAGCCACTCTGTAGAAATTCTGGACGTGTGGGGTGTTGCGTTGTCAAACTGGAATTGCCCAAGTCCGCCGGAGTGCACAATGGAGATGAATGGATGCAGGTGATCAGACGGGATGCTTAAGTACGTGTCACCCGTCAGAATTGTATCTAGACGTGTAAGTAGGCTGTTTAGGTTTTTATGTTGATAACGCCACGTAGCGCTCTGTATGAAAATGACTGACTGTGCTGTGTGCAATCTGTGGCTCGTTGGCATTGTTGGAATATTTGCTATTGTAGTGTTGGGCAGTTGGATGTGAACAGCGAGTAGCGTTGTGCAGTTCGAAGTGAACTGCCAGCAGTGGTGGATGTGGTGAGAAAAATGGCAGTTTTTTGAGAACGGTCGATCTGGACGTGTGTCCCTCAGAAAAAGGAAATTTGTAAGAGTGGATGTTATGAACTGATTATATATATAATAAATTTTGAACACTATTAAGGTAAATACATTGTTTGTTCCTTATCAAAATCTTTTATTTGCTGACTATGCCTATCAGTAGTTAGTGGTTTCCGTAGTCAGAATCTCTTATTTAGCTGGCAGTATTGGCGCTCGCTGTATGGCAGTAGTTCGAGTAACGAAGATTTTTGTGAGGTAAGTGATTCATGAAAGGTATAGGTTATTGTTAGTCAAGGCCATTCTTTTGTAGGGATTATTGAAAGTCAGACTGCGTTGCGCTAAAATTATTGTGTGTCAGTTTATTGATGATCAGAATAAGTAAAGAGAGAAACGTCTGATCACGTTTAGTTTTGCTCAGCTGTTTGAAAATCAAATAACGTAAGAGGTTTACCAGCACAGTCATTCATAATTTTCCAAAGGGGACGTTTCAGATGTATCAGGAGACCCATATCACTACAACTGTACACGCCCCACACTATTACAGAGCCTCCATCGGCTTGAACAGTCCCCTGCTGACATGCAGGGTCCATGGATTCGTGAGGTTGTCTCCAAACCCGTACACGTCCATCCGCTCGATACAATTTGGAACGAGACTCGTCCGACCAGGCAACATGTTTCCAGTCATTAACAGTCCACTGTTGGTGTTGACGACCCCAGGCGAGGCGTAAAGCTTTGTGTCGTGCAGGCATCAAGGGTACACGATCGGGCCTTCGGCTCCGAAAGCCCATAAGGATGATGTTTCGTTGATTGATTCGCACGCGGACACTTGTTGACGGCCTAGCATTGAAATCTGCAGAAATTTACGAAAAGGTTGCACGTCTATCACCTTGAACGACTCTCTTGAGTCGTCGTTGGTTCCGTTCTCGCTGGACCATTTTAAGGCCGCAGCGATGTTGGAGAATCACGGTACCCTCGTGAAATGGGGGAAATTCCTACTTCTTCGGTACCTTGGTGTGTTCCATCGCACGTGCGCCGACTATAATACCATGTTCAAACTCAGTTAAATCTTGATAACCTGCCGTTGCAGCAGCAGTAACCTATCTAAGAACTGCGCCAGACACTTTTTGTCTTATATAGGCGTTGCCGACCGCAGCGCCGTATTGTGCCTGTTTACATATCTCTGTATTTGAATATGCATGCCTTTACTAGTTTCTTTGGCGCTTCAGTGTATAATGCTATACTGTTTGAAATTTTATTTTAATGACTGCCTATGTATAAAAATTGACTTCCCAACTATTTATGTACACACTGACAAACCAAAACATTCTGACCACTGCCCACTGTGCGATTGAATGTCGCCTGATGGCCGTTGAGGGTGCGTAATGTGGTAAGTAAAGTACGAAGGCGTAGCAAAGACGAATAGGAAATCATTCTAGCAAAGACACAGATCTCAGATGAGAAAATCCACGTCACGGCGGAGTATCTGCGAAATCAGAAGCGAAAGTTGGTAGGCATGCTACTGTCATGAGCATCAACGAAAAGTGGTTTAAAGACTTTGAAAACACGACTAGGTAGATAATGTGCAAGATACCAATGTCCCATAATATAAGGTGGAGCTCGGCCGCATGCCCGCTCTGTAAACCAGTCTAGGTGGCGATCTGCGGCAGATGTGAAGACAGGTACAACACTGGTGCAGGACAAGTTTTTCGGAGCACACTGTCCAGCGTACGTTGTTGAACATGGGGATCTGCTTCAGACGAGCCCTGAATGTTCCCGTGTTGATCCATCGGCATCGTCTGTTATGATTGCAGTGTTCACGGTGACCATCTAGACAGGATCAACGGAATGGTCGGTTGCATCTCGTTTCTTGTCGCATCATGTTGGTCCCCACAGACTAATGGCCCATAATTTACGGGCGTGGCGTGACCAGTAGATAGAGAACTTCTGCCGCATACTGTACCTATGAAACCTACGAAGATGTCAATTTCGTGCGCCGGAGAATCGCTGCTTTACAGCGCTCGACAGGTGTACCAACACACTACGAAGCGGGTGATAGTAATATTTTGGCTCATCAGCAAAGATACGAAGTTAATGTGTCTTTTGTACGAAAAGAAAGTCGAAAACGTGGAAAAAAGTAAGTACTGAAGCTACAAAAAGATTCATAGAAAACCAATGTTTGGAACGTGAACCATGGCGAAGATAGAAATTTAAACAATTACTCTCATTTGAAATGTGTTACAGGAGACTATTGGATATCAGATGACATGGTGGAGTGAGGAAAGTGAACGTCCCACAGCGAGCCATGAGGATAAAAGTTTTTATACAGGTTACAGTGAAATGATGAAATAGAATTTCCCCAATTTCACTCTGTAGCGGGGTGTGCTCTGATCTGCGCTGTGAAGACGGTTCTTGAATAGTGATTGGATAGCTCATTCGGTAGAGCACTCACCCGTGAAAAGCAAAGTTCGGATGTTCCAATCCTGGTCTGGCACACGGTTTTAACCTGCAGGAAGTTTCGAAAGTACAGAATGTTTGGGCAGATATTACGACGTAACTCGTTGTTGAAAACTATAGTTGGTGTGTGACAGAGAGAAAGAATCGCAAAGGCAATTCTAAATATGGCTGCAGAAACCAGCCTGTCTATGAAGTGGGATGTAGCAATTATATTGAAACAAGGTGTTTAGCTGTCAAGTGACAGGAAAGGAGGACCACCTTCAGGTCTTTTTTTTGTTTTGTTCCATTTATCAGCTTTATGGATGATACGAACGTAAGGACAATACAGTACCCAGTCCCCGAGCAGATAATATCTCCGACCAGATCGCGAATCGAACCCGGGCCCTTCAGTTAGCAATCTGCCGCACTGACCGCTCAGCTACTGAGACGGACCACTTCAGAGTTCAGCACCAACACAACAAAAGGCGGATTCTATATGGTAGGATACTTCATCTGCGTTGCGAATTGCAGTGAGTGGCAGCTGTTCCCCATGACTCGCCATCCACGCGGTTGGGCCACACTCATCTCATCGCGGGCGAACTTTTCGCCGACTGCGACGCTACAGGCGCGTGGGTCCCTCGCACGCGGCTGAGGAGACACACTTCGGTTAGCTACATCGCAGCGCGGACCACGCGTAGACAGCGTCGAGCGCCTGTACAATGCTGCTTCCTGGCGTATCTGCACCTGTATGTGTCTCGGCTAGCTATGTAGGCCGCACAGGCGGCTTTGTCATTAGGCGACGTAGTATCGGTTGTGTTCGGCATCTTCCGCCAAGCTGTTTAATCGCCACCTTCTCACATACCACAGGTGAGTCAAAACGGCACGGGTCCGGGACATATTTGCCGAAGTCTACCACAGTATCTGATCCAAAGTGTCTGGATACATATTAGTAGACATTAAAATAGGTTTCACCCTCCCTTCACCTTAAAGGAGACTTGAACTCTGCTGGGAACGCTTTCATTGAGGAGTCATAAATTTCGTGGATGAATGGGAGCCCGTTGTTCCTTCACAGTGGAAACAAGAGAAGGCACCGATATTTGGAGCTGGGGTCTAGAGCGAAGTGGACGCTCTAACTCATCTCAGAGATGTTTCATTGGGTTCAGGTCGGGACTCTGGGGAGCCCAGTTTATATAAGGAATGTTAAAGGGTGACTGAAAATGAATGGAACATAAAGAAAGTATTCCTGCAACTGCAGTAATGACTATTTCAGAAATACGCATGCAGATTGAAACGTTAACTCTCACGGTTTAGGCTGGAAACAGTGAAACAAAGGTAAGTCTCTGTTAGTGTTCAACGCTGGCATTAGTATTCAAAATGGTGACATGAGCGATAGAAAATGTAAATTTTGTCGTCGGATACGCAAAAGCATCATCAGTAATTGTTGTCCAAAGACATTTCCGAGCAAGTTTGGTGAAGTGGCACCACATCGTCATAACACTGCTATAGTTCAATTCTTTTATCTTGGCGGTTCGCGCATGCCCGCCTAGACGCGGGAGATTGCTGCGGTGCCAGTTGTACGCGCCAAGAGAAGCAGCGCCATAGTATAGTTCGCCAACTTACGTTAAGGGGGGGAGCGGACAGTTTATGAAGTAAAGCCACCACGGCCGCATTAACCCTTTTGCTGCTACAGGGACGTGCTCCCTGCATTCCATGCTGTGCGCGATTTTGTCATCACTGCACTGCTCGCCTGTGCAGACACATGGTGTTTCGACTGCTTTGAAACACTTTATCATTCGATTTCACAAAAACTATTTGGCCCAAAAATTTGATTTTTACACATCTTCTTGACTAATACCTTCCCCCCATAAATGACTTAATTTTGTTTCGATGTTCAACGCAGCTATTGTGCAGCATTAGATGTAGTAAACCATTGCACGAAATTTTGAAGAGTTTGCAGAGGTAAAAGTCCATAGCGTATACTTTCCGTATGGTCGATTTTAGTTGCCACCAGAAATTTCAAAAAATTACATTCAAACGAATAAAATTCGTAAAGTAAGACACTTCGATATTGTTCTTAAATAAAGAAAATATTAAGCACCGAACAAAGTTTGATCTCAGAACATTTTGCTTAGCAGCCATACACTTTAACCATTACGCTAACGCAGCTTAACCATTACGCTGACGCAGCTTGTCATTCAATAGATCTCCTGGAGGACTTTAAAATGTCACGCAAAATACCGACAAACATTGTTGGTATGACTATGAATTACTCACGTTTCGTCGAAGTACAATAGGAAATAAACAATTACCGCTGTTCTTTATTGCGAAAAAGCGGTTAATGAGAATGATACAAACACCTTTCCTTGCTATCACCTGAATTAGGGGGCTTATTGCTTGTTTGGTTCAATTAATCAATAGATTATGAAGCAATTGGTATAAAGAATGCTTTTTCCAAACTTTCTATAAAAGAAAGTCTGCTATCAAGATATTGCTTTTGTTCAATTACTTTATTTACGACTGAACGTTTCTAAAACTGAAGACACTCGTCTGTGCTCTGCACTGCAGTCGAGCTCTGGCAACGTCGTTCTCTGTTCATTGGCTGACTGTGTTTTGTGACGTCAGATGCGCAGAACGAACCTAAACTGGGCCGCCATCGTAAATGACGCGCACTTAGACGAGCAAAGCGATTCGAGGAGGCAGACTGCAAGAAGGAATGCAGTTCAAGGCTTAAAAGAATTCAGATATGGCAGACACTAAAGCCGGAGACTATTACGTGATATTTTTCAAGCATGGATTGAGGTGGATGGGTTTGCAGATAGACTTGTGTTCTCTGACGAAGCCGTTTTTCACCTAACTGTCAAAGTGAACATTCATAGTTTGGAACGTGAACGTGATTCTCCGACACTGTTTCCTGCGCCATAACCAACCGCCGAGTCCTTGGTACTTTCTGAACATCTTCCACAGCGTTGTTCATTCTATGAGCCCCAAGATTGCCTGAGTGTACACGAGTGCCTCTTTTTCTTTTGGGGATGTGTGAACAGTGAGAGTTAACCTTTCATTCTGTATGTGTATGTCTGGAACAAAGTCACTACTGTCGTCACAGGCATACTTTTTTGTCCAATTCATTCTGAATTACCCTGTATTGTCCAAAAACCATTTGCTCGCAGATGCTGGTTTATGACAGGGTGCAATGTCGTGTTGATGAACTCAACGTCTGCGAACTGTTCCTCAACTGTAGGCAGTATTCAATGCTGTAAAATGTGTTCATATCCTTCCGCATTTAGAATTTCTTAAGTTTTATATGGGGACCACACCCTGACCACGAAAAACACCTGCACACTGCAACAGCACCTCCTGCTTACTTCACTGTATTGTTGTGATCTTCAGTCCTGAGACTGGTTTGATGCAGCTCTCCGTGCTACTCTATCCCGTGCAAGATTCTTCATCTCCCAGTACCTACTGCAACCTTCACCCTTCTGAATCTGTTTAGTGTATTCATCTCTTGGTCTCCCTCTACGAGTTTTACCCTCCACGCTGCCCTCCAATACTAAACTGGTTATCCCTTGATGCCATACGCCCTACCAACCGATCCTTTCTTTTAGTCAAGTTGTGCCAGAAATTTTTCTTCTCTCCATTTCTTTTCAATACCTCCTCATTAGTTACATGATCTATCCATCCAATCTTCAGCATTCTTCTTTAGCACCACGTTTCGAAAGCTTCTATTCTCTTCCTGTCTAAACTATTTATCGTCCACGTTCCGCTTCCATACTTGGCTACACTCCATACAAATACTTTCAGAAACGACTTCCTGATACTTAAATCTATACCCGATGTTAACAAATTTCTCTTCTTCAGAAACGCTTTCCTTGCTATTGCCAGTCTACATTTTATATCGTCTCTACTTCGACCATCATCAGTTAGTTTGCTCCCCAAATAGCAAATACTCAAAAATGGTTCAAATGGCTCTGAGCACTATGGGACTTAACTACTGTGGTCATCAGTCCCCTAGAACTTAGAACTACTTAAACCTAACTAACCTAAGGACATCACACACATCCATGCCCGAGGCAGGATACGAACCTGCGACCGTAGCAGTCGCGCGGTTCCGGACTGCGCGCCTAGAACCGCTAGACCACCGCGGCCGGCAGCAAATACTCATTTACTACTTTAAGCGTCTCATTTCCTCATCCAATTCCCGCAGCATCACCCGATTTAATTCAACTACATTCCATTGTCTCGTTTTGATTTAGTTGATGGTCATCTTATATCCTCCTTTCAAGACACTGTCCATTCCGTTCAGCTGCTCTTCCAGGTCCTTTGCTGTCTCTGACGGAATTACAGTGTCATCGGCGAACCTCAAAGTTTTTAATCTTCTCCATGTGAAACGTCCCCTTAGAAAAATTTATGAATGAATTGTGCTGATAAACCTCTTACATTATTTGATTTTCAAACATCTGAGCAAAACTGAATGTACTCAGATATTTCTCTCTTTACGTATTCTGATCAACACTAAACTGACACACAATATTTTTAGCACAACACAATCTGACTTTCAATAATCCCTACAAAAGAATGGCCCTGACTAACATTAACCTATACTTTTCACGAATCACTTACCTCACAAAAATCTTCGTTACTCGAACTACTGCAATACAGCGAGCGCCAATACTGCCAGCTGAATAAAATATTCTAACTACTGAAGGCACTAACTACTGATAGGCATAGGTAGCAAATGAAAGATTTTGATAGAGAACAAACAATGTATTTACCTTAATAGTGTTCAAAAGTCATAATATATATATATATCAGTTCATGACATCCAGTCTTACAATTTTACTGTCTCTGATTGACACACGTCCAGATCATCCACTCTCAAAACTCCGCCATCTCTCTCCCCACATCCATCACTGCTGGCCTCTCACCTCCAACTACGCAACACTACGCGCTGTTCACATCCAACTGCCCAAGACTACAATAGCGAATATTTCAACAATGGCAACCAGCCACAGACTGCACACAGCACAGACAGTGATCTTCATACAGAGCGCTACGTGGTGTTACCAACATAAAAACCTAAACAGTGTTTTGGTGTTACCAACATAAATACCTAAACAGCCTACTTACACATGGATTTTAATTCCTACTCCGAATTTTCCTTTTATTTCCTTTACTGCTTGCTCAATATACAGATTGAATAACATCGAGGATAGGCTACAACCCTGTCTCACCCCTTCCCATCCACCGCTTCCCTTTCGTGCCCTTCGACTCTTATAACTGCCGTCTGGTTTCTGTACAAATTGTAAATAGCCTTTCGTTCCCTGTATTTTACCCCTGCCACTTTCAGAATTTGAAAGAGAGCATTCCAGTCACCATTGTCAAAAGCTTTCTCTAAGTCTACAAATGCTAGAAACGTAGGTTTGCCTTTCCTTAATCTATTCTCTAAGATAAGTCGTAGGGTCAGTACTGGCTCACATGTCCCATCATTTCTAAGGAATCCAAATAGATCTTCCCCGAGGTCGGCTTCTGCCAGTTTTCCATTCGTCTGTAAAGAATTCGCGTTAGTATTTTGCAGTCGTGGCTTATTAAACTGATTGTTCGGTAATTTCCACGTCTGTCAACACCTGCTTCCCTTGGTATTGGAATTATTATATTCTTCTTGAAGTCTGAGGGTATTTCGCCTGTTTAATACATCTTGCTCACCAGATGGTAGAGTTTTGTCAGGACTGGCTCTCCCAAGGCCGTCAGTAGTTCCAATGGAATGTTGTCTACTCCCGGGGCCTTGTTTCGACTCAGGTCTTTCAGTGCTCTGTCAAACTCTTCACGCAGTATCGTATCTCCCATTTCATCTTCATCTACATCCTCATCCATTTCCATAATATTGTCTTCAAGAACATCGCCCTTGTATAGACCCCCTATATACTCCTTCCACCTTTCTGCTTTCCCTTATTTGCTTGGAACTGGGTTTCCATCCACTGCATATAATGACAGGAAACTTTCTCTGCACATTCCCTTCCATCGGATTGCCACAAGGTATAGCGTAATTGATCACTTAAGACCACTCTTATCCAATCACCCACTGTGCAGTGGCGTCGCTCCTTACATAATCTCAAAAGTCGATTGTATCAACTATAGAAATGAGTAGGCTTATACTAATCAGCACTAGCTGCAGGTTAATCAAAATTTCCAGACTGAAGCAGTTAGCAAACTGTTTAACATTAAGCAGTCACTAGGCTAACCACCGGGATTACTCCACAAACAGACGGGTGTACCACTCATTATAGCCAGCAGATTAAGATAATTCATCACTAAAAAAATAAAACCATTCACACCACGATTATCCTGTGACAGCTGAGCATGGTCAGTATCGACAGCACACGACTTGACAACCAATGCACGTCCGCTGGTGACCACACGCCACAAAGAAACAACATAACAGAATACGGGGAAGTGCATACAATGAACAAAACGATGTCGATGAGAAATCCACATAACGCAGGCAACATAGCTACGTCGTTGCTTATGCCAAGTAAATTAGCCATCACTCCCCTGGCAGAGAAGAGTGTCAAAGATAAATAAGTCTTTTAGTCACTTCTGTAAAAAAGTGAACTAATATTTCTTGTTTTCTAATTTAATGTACCACGTCACAGAGCAATGAAAGAACCCACAGTTCGTCTGGTCACAAGAAGAGCAACACGCTATCAGTATTACAGAAAGCAGTACTTCGTTATAGTAAGACTGCGCCACCAAAATATCTGCAAGTGCAGCTGACTGTATGAACCCTCCAAGCATCTCACAGGCCCAGCAGACGTCACTGTTCAATTAGCAACCACACGTCACTGAGGAAAACTCGCAAAGTGAACTATAAACAGTATCCTAACACGTGGTTCCTAAACGACCTAGAACACACACGTTGACTGGTTGACAACGTCTGAACGACAAATGCTAACTGACCTTTTACCCCTGCAAACAGTTCGCATACGAAATAAATATCTGTGTTCTAGTCCACAACTGCAAGACATTACGGATGCACTCATAAAGGAGCCAAAATAAATTTCCGAGTGCGCAATACAAAACTGACTAGGTCCAGACATACAAACACTAAAGCAGATGTGAAACCACACAGGCGCTAACGTGCCGCTCACTACAACAGGAAACCCTTATTTCAGGCGGGGCTGCCCCCGACGGAGGTTCGAGTCCTCCCTTGGGCATGGGCATTTGTGTTTTCCTTAGCGTAATTTAGTTTAAGTTAGATTAAGTAGTGTGTAAGCCTCGGGACCGATGACCTCAGCAGTTTGATCCACTAGGAATTTACACACACACACACACACACACACACACACACACACACACTTATTTCAGGTAGTATTAGGTTGTTGAATAAGTTCGTAGAGTTTTTGTTTTGCACGTTGGTATTCTCTTTTCTACTTCTTTAATTATCGATCGTCATGTTTTATTTGTAGTTCAGCGTTGCTATTTGAGTTCAAATATTGTCATTTTGTCATTTCCAGTTCCGACATATTCTTATGTTTGAGTTCAATATAGGCTGACAGCTGCGTAGACAGCCAGAAACATTTGCGCCGTGTACGGGGATACGCCATAGAACACTGCAAGAAAATAGTTTTCTCGTTTTAATGAGGGTCGTTTTGACATTAATGACTCCCCACGTCCAGGAAAGCCTTCGGGGTTTGATAAAGATCGCTTAAAAGTATTAACCCACAACTATTGACGTCAGTATATTTGAGAATTGGCAAATGTGACGAACAGTAATCATTCCACCAGCGTGCGACATTTACCTGCAATGGGGAAGGTCCAAAAACCGTGTGTGGGTACCGCATGCTCTAAGGCAAAAATCACCGCGTAGCCGTGTCTGTATCTCTACTTGCTCGTCTTGAGTTGGGTTGTGAATAACACCATTCCCATCCTCTGTCATCACTGGTGATGAAAAATGGTGACGCTAAGGAAAAGAAAGGAATGGTTAAGCGCAAACAAAGCAGCAACTCCCCCAAAGAGACCTGCGCGCATCCACAGAAGATAATGTTACACTTTTTGTGGAACAGTGGCGCTGTGGTGTACTACGAATTGCTTCCCCGAGGTGTAACCATCATTGGTGACATTTATTGTCAACAATTGAGACGTCTTGCAGACGCAGTCCAAGAACTTCGACCAGGAAGGCTGCGTGGAGTAATCCTACTCCACGATAAAGTCCTCCCGCATTCTGCTAAACTCACTAAAAACAGCCGGCCGGGGTGACCGAGCTGTTCTATGCGCTACAGTCTGGAACCGCGCGACCGCTACGGTAGCAGGTTCGAATCCTGCCTCGGGCATGGATGTGTGTGGTGTCCTTAGGTCATTTAGAATTAAGTAGTTCTAAGTTCTAAGGAACTGATGACCTCAGACGTAAAGTCCCATAGTGGTCAAAGACATTTGAACCATTTTTTTGGACTAAAAACACAAAACATGTGTTGGGTTGTGAAATTATTTCGCACGGGCCTTATTCACCTTATCTTGCGTCCTCGATTTCCATCATTTCCTCTCTCTGTAGAACAACCGTCAAGGAACTTCCTTTCCGGATGAAAATGCACTGCGAACATGGCTCGACGAATTCTTCGCCTCGAAACCATGTTCTTTCTGCAATCGCTGAATCGAAATGTTACCCCAGCTTTAGCAGACGGTTGTATACAGTGTAAGAGGATTTTGATTGATGACTGAAGTCATGACTCTGTTATATGTGTCTTTTGAGTTTATTAATGTCATGGAAAACCGCTACGAACTTATGCACCAACCTAATAGAATGTAGCCATTCCAGCAGACGCTCAACCAGTTCGGCACTGAAGAAAATACCCAGAGAGCTTCCACTCCTAAAAGAAGACTGAACAATGTGCAATTAGACCATGCTGCCTATAACGGCGTGATCGGAAAGCTGTCACAACAGTTTCTACATCTGTGACTGCACGAATCCTTGACACAACGACGGAAACTATCGCACAACCGTTGAGGGGGTCCATACTTCTGGCTGGTTCCATATTGCACTGCTCACTGTCACGAGAATGAAGACATCTTCTTTGACCGCTGCACGCCTTAGGTCGCGAAAACTGACGCCACAGATCGTCACTTTGACATCAGCGTCGTACGCTGCAGGTAGCGGGATTTCAAAGCAATCGGAGGGAAGGACCACTAGGAACACTGCGTACAGTCTTCCTGCTACCTGGAGTGCTGGCAGCACTTCGGAACTCACGAGTGATTCCTCCCTCTGACTTCATGCGATTTTTTTTTATAGCCACCCTCCGCAATGTTAGACGCATCCTGTTCGTGAGTACATGAGGTCTGCTTGGTGTACGTTTAGCCGTACTTGTTCCTTCGCGACTCGCACATCACATTCACTTCACCAGCAGTGGACTGGGTCTGAAATGTTTTCGATGGATTCCTTACTCATGTGACACCAGTGACCAGTCCACGTTTGATCTCAAAAAAATGGCTCTGAGCACTATGGGACTCAACTGCTGAGGTCATTAGTCCCCTAGAACTTAGAACTAGTTAAACCTAACTAACCTAAGGATATCACAAACATCCATGCCCGAGGCAGGATTCGAACCTGCGACCGTAGCGGTCTTGCGGTTCCAGACTGCAGCGCCTTTAACCGCACGGCCACTTCGGCCGGCGTTTGATCTCACTGACAAGGGTACAGCGCCTACTCCTATTCACCGATCTACATCTACATCTACATGGATACTCTGCAAATCACGTTTAAGTGCCTGGCAGAGGGTTCTTGGAACCACCCTCACAATTCTCTATTATTCCAATCTCGTGCGGAAAGAATGAACACCTATATCTTTACGTACGAGCTCTGATTTCCCTTATTTTATCTTGGTGATCGTTCCTCCCTACGTAGGTCGGTGTCAACAAAATATTTTCTCATTCGGAGGAGAAAGTTGGTGATTAGAATTTCGTGAGAAGATTCCGTCGCAACGAAAAACGGCTTTCTTTTAATGATGTCCAGCCTAAATCCTGTATCATTTCTGTGAAACTCCCATATTTCGCGATAATACAATCGTGCTGCCTTTCTTTGAACTTTTTCGATGTACTCCGTCAGTCCTATCTGGTAAGGATCCCATACCGCGCAGGAGTATTCTACAAGAGGACGGACAAGCGTAGTGTAGGTAGTCTCCTTAGTAGGTCTGTTACATTTTCTAAGTGTCCTGCCAATAAAACACAGTCCTTGATTAGCCGTCCCCACAACATTTTCTGTATGTTCCTTCCAATTTAAGTTGTTCGTAAAGGTAATACCTAGGTATTTAATTGAATTTTACGGATTTTAGATTAGACTGATTTGTCGTGTAACCGAAATTTAACGAGTTCCCTTTAGCACTCATGTGGATGACCTCACACTTTTCGTTATTCAGGGTCAACTGCCACTTTTCGCACCATTCCGTTATTTCTCCTAAATCGTTTTGCAGTTTGTTTTGATCTTCTGATGACTTTATTAGTCTATAAACTACAGCGTCATCTGCAAACAACCGAAGACAGTGCTCAGATTGCTCCCAAATCGTTTATACAGGTAAAGAACAGCAAAGGGCCTATAACACTACCTTCGGGAACGCCAGAAATCACTTCTGTTTTACTCGAAAATTTTCCTTCATTTACTACGAACTGTGACCTCTCTGACAGGAAATCACAAATCCAGTCACATAACTGAGACGATATTCCATAAGCACGCAATTTCACTACGAGCCGCTTGCGTGGTACAGTGTCAAAAGCCTTCCGGAAGTCCAAAAATACGGAATCGATGTGAAATCTCTTGTCAATAGTACTCAACACTTCATGTGAATAAATAGCTAGGTGTGTTTTACAGGAACGATGTTTTCTAAACCCATGTTGACTGCGTGTCAATAGACCGTTTTCTTCGAGGTAATTCATAATTCCATCTTATCCATGTTTGATGTGCATTACATTTATAAAGTTTTAGTTCAAAAATGGTTCAAATGGCTCTGAGCACTATGGGACTTAACATCTTAGGTCATCAGTCCCATAGAACTTAGAACTACTTAAACCTAACTAACCTAATGACATCACACACATCCATGCCCGCGGCAGGATTCGAACCTGCGACCGTAGCAGTCCCGCGGTTCCGGACTGCAGCACCAGAACCGCGCGGCCATCGCGGCCGGCGCAAAGTTTTAGTGGGTATGTATATCCAGTTTACGATCTCTCACTTTTAGTCACAGCTGCGTCGCAGCGCCACCTCTTGAGGTGATTCTGTATTAGGCTTCAGTACTGGCACACGACGCTGTGGCGCATTATGCTTACTACGTGAGCCCCCATCTTACTGTTTCTCGCTTCTGTGTACGGAAAAGGTTATGCAGATCTTAGTGCCTCTCGCGTCCATCTAGAAAAGGTAATGATTTTACTATTTTATATTTCTAGTTTTTACTGAATTTAACGAAGGCGATGTTGACCTGATATTTTCGACGATGCCTTTTGGCTGCACTGACTAAATGATTCTTAAGAAATACCAAATTAAGGTATTTGCTCTTTCAATAGGTGATCTGATTATACATGCTTATAGGTTAGCCAAGTCCGCACAAAGGGATCGCGATTCTTAAATAGATGTATTTGTTCTCTGCTTTTTATTTAGATAACCTGAAGATGCCTAAATAAGGCGAAACGCGTCGTTGAAAAATAAAAATAAAATAAAATTGCAACCAAGACTGCTTTTGACCAATACTAATTCATAATGTTAGAACACAATATATGTTCTAAAATCCTGCTGCATATCGACGTTAACGATATGGGCCTGTAATTTAGTGGATTACTCATACTACCTTTCTTGAATATTGGTGTGACCTGTGCAACTTTCCAGTCCAAATCCACAGCACGTGAAGGTACTGGCCAGAAATGGAACTGACAGAAGCCTGAACTACAGATGACCCAGTCTTTAGGAAAAAAACAACATTTTTGACGCAGACCAGGGGAAGCATGAGATATCCTCTCATAGATCAGACCCTAGAGTTGGTACACAGTGGAAAAAAGTCACCCAGTATACTGGTGGGTCAGCTTTCTTAACTCTTACGAGGGAACCTCCCCATCGCACCCCCATCAGATTTAGTTATAAGTTGGCACAGTGGATAGCCCTTGAAAAACTGAACACAGATCAATCGAGAAAACAGGAAGAAGTCGTGTGAAACTATGAAAAAATAAGAAAAATATACAAACTCAGTAGTTAATGCGAAATATAATTAACATCAAGGACAATGTGAGCTCAGGAGCGCTGTGGTCCCGTGGTTAGCGTGAGCAACTTCTGAACGAGAGGTCCTTGGTTCAAGTCTTCCCCCGAGTGAAAATTTTAATTTTTTATTTTCAGTTTATGTGACAAACTCTTACGTTTTCATCACTTTCTTGGGAGTGATTATCACATGCACAAGAAAACCTAAATCGGGCAAGGTAGGAGAATGTTTTTACCCATTCGCCAAGTGTGCAAGTTAAGTGGGTCGACAACATATTCCTGTCATGTGACGCACATGCCGTCACCAGTGTCGTATGGAATATATCAGACGTGTTCTCCTGTGGAGGAATCGGTTGACCTATGACCTTGCGATCAAATGTTTTCGGTTCCCATTGGAGAGGTACGTCCTCTCGTCTAATAATCGCACGGTTTTGCGGTGCGGTTGCAAAACACAGACACTAAACTTATTACAGTGAACAGAGACGTCAATGATTGAACGGACAGATCATAACTTTGCGAAAATAAAAAAGGTAAATTTTTCACTCGGAGAAAGACATGAACCAATAACCTCACGTTCCGCAGTTGCTCACGCTAACCACGGGACCACGGCGCTCCTGAGCTCATACGATCCTTGATGTTGCATATCTTGCGCATGGACTACTCAGTATGTATATTTTGCTTATTATTTCATAGTTCCTCACTACTTCTTCCTGTTTTCTCGATCGATCTGTGTTCAGTTTTTCAAGGCCTATCCACTGTGCTAGCTTATAACTAAATCTGAGAGGGGTGCGATGGGGAGGTTCCCTTGTTAGTGGTGAATTCCACGTTAGGAAGCGGTGGGTGCTCCTGAGCCTATTTTTTTTTTAAATTTGTTCCTGTGATTGGTGCAGCCCATCCGAACAGCTTTCGTAGCCTGGGGTGCACGCTGTGTGAAGTGGAATTGAACAGCGTGGCAGTCACTCACCTCTCGTTCAACAGTAGGTGTCTCCTGTACGCGCTGGCCTCAGGTGTCGGCGGGCAGACACGCCGCGGCCTTTCTACGGTGATGGTGAGACATGAAAGTCTTCTCCACACTATAACGGAAGGCCTTGTGGAGGGCAAAAGGGCAAGAGGCAGACCTAGAAGAAAGTACATAAGCCAGATAATGCAGGACCTAGGATGCGGAAGTTTCACGGAATTGAAGAGGCTGGCCGACAATCGCACTGAATGGAGAGCTGCTGCAAATCAATCTTAGGATTGGCAACTTACGAAGAAGAAGGTGAGAGCTTGGGCTGCCCACGGGCGGTGGCACGCGGAGCGGCTCGCAGCGCCTCCAGACGGGGTGGCTGGCCGCCGCGCCGCGCCGCGCCGCCCCGACCTATTACTTTATGCGATGACCAATTCCCGGGCCATTACAGGGCCGGGCCCTCTCGCCCGTAGCCAATTACAAGTTCGGTTATTGCGGAAGCGGGCCGCAGGGAGGGAGCCGCTACGGGAACGGGGGCGAACCGAGCCGGCGGCGAGATCAAACGCGCCGCTGGCGGGGCCGCCCGCACTCGCAGATTGCCGGCCGCTGCTCCTGTCTTCTGAGGGCAGCGGCTGCTCCTCACAGCTCTTCCAGCCGGTGCAGATTTCTCTGTAGGGCTGCTCGGACTCCTCCCTGGATGCACACTGGAAACAACAGCCTTAAGGTCGATTCACACTTGACAGAAGCGGACGATACGTCTAAACGTTGCGCAGTATATTTCAGATGGTACATGCCATTAACGCAGCGGAAGGTAATGGGGCGGGACGGAACGCGATGTTCAAACTTTCTCGGGAAGAAGGTTTTGACGTTAATGTTGATGGGAGAAGCAGGAGAGTGGGGAGGGGGGAGAGGGCTAGATGGGAGGGGGGACGGGTGGGGGATGGTGTTGTCATCTGATATTTTGGTCGCACTCCATAAATACACTACTGGCCATTACAATTGCTAGAAGAAGAAATTCAGATGATAAACGAGTATTCATTGGACAAATATATTATACTAGAACTGACATGTCATTACATTTCCACGCAATTTGGGTGCATAGATCCTGAGAAATCAGTACCCACAACAGCCACCTCTGGCCATAATAACGGCGTTCATACGCCTGGGCATTGAGTCAAACAGAGCTTGGAGGGCGTGTACAGGTATAGCTGCCCATGCAGCTTCAACACGATACCACAGTTCATCAAGAGTAGTGACTGGCGTGTTGTGACGAACCAGTTGCTCGGCCGCCATTGACCAGACGTTTTCAGTTGGTGAGAGATCTCGAGAATGTGCTGACCAGGGTAGCAGTCGAACATTTTCTGTGTCCAGAAAGGCCCGTACAGGACCTGCAACATGCGGTCGTGCTTTATCCTGCTGAGATGTAGGATTTCGCATGGATCGAATGAAGGCTAGAGCTACGGGTCGTAAAACATCTAAATGGAACGTCCACTGTTCAAAGTGCCGTCAATGCGAACAAGAGGTGACCGAGACGTGTAACCAATGGCAGCCCATACAATCACTCCGGGTGATACGCCAATATGGCGATGACGAATACATGCTTCCAATGTGCGTTCACCGCAATATCGCCAAACACGGATGCGACCATCATGATGCTGTAAATACAACCTGGATTCACCCGAAAAAATGACGTTTTGCCATTCGTGCACCCAGGTCCGTCTTTGAGTACACCATCGCAGGCGCTCCTGTCTGTGATGCAGCGTCAAGGGTAACCGCAGCCATGGTCTCCGAGCTGATAGTCCATGCCGCTGCAAACGTCGTCGAACTGTTCGTGCAGATGGTCGTTGCCTTGCAAACGTCCCCATCTGTTGGCACAGGGATCGAGACGTGGCTACACGATCCGTTACAGCCATGCGGATAAGATGACTGTCGTCTCGACTGCTAGTTATACGAGACCGTTGGGTCCAGCACGGCGTTCCGTATTACCCTCCTGAACCCTCCGATTCCATATTCTGCTAACAGTCATTGGATCTCGACCAACGCGAGCAGCAATGTCGCGATACGATAAACCGCAATCGCGAGAGGCTACAATCCGACCTTTATCAACGTTGGAAACGTGATGGTACGCAGCCCCAACAGCTTTGTGCCTCCTCACACCACAACTCCTGCACCAAGAAAGCGACGTCTTTCGACAGAGATCCTGAGTGAGTTAGGCGTGTTCCCACCTCTGTCTTTATAAGGGTACGTCTAACGCTGATGAACAATGTCGTTTTGGTGGTCCAGGTGCTATGGTGCGGGGAGGGATAATGTTGCATGGGCATATACTAATTTCGCGATTTTTGAAATCTTATTTATGCACTGCTGTTATGGCCGCTGGAGAAAAATTTAGTCACTTGAGGTTCAGTAACTGAACTTTATTTGCGAGTCGAGTAAACTCATCTTCAGAACATCAAAGGAGGTAGGGGGCTTCATACACACGGTTTGGCATCATGTACAATTACGCCACCTGAATTACGTTTCACACTGTACGTCTTCTATAATTCCTAATATTAGTTTGCTCGAAAAGCGTAAATAAAGCTCAGTTGCTGAATGTCAAGTGCCTACATTTTTCTCAAGCGGCCACAACAGCACTGCACAAGTAAAAAAATACAGATTATCTGAGTACGCGTCCTGTCTGTAAACGCTCAAAGTGTGCCTTCCTCCCTTGTTTTCTATGGCCAAATCTACAAGTTAATTGTTCTAATCTCTTAAGTAGACCACATTTTCGGCTACCGCTCGTTTAATATTTCGGTTTTCAGTACTTCATTATCTCTTTCTGTCAAAAACAAAATGGAGGCGTCAACGTGACATATGTAATAAATCATCTTCTCTTTATTTCCTGGAAAACAGGTAAACATTTTGCTCTCTAACTTGTTCACAAATCTTTCAGCCAAAATGCCTGATAGGAAATATTCCATAGTTAAACTATCGTCTTGTACATAACCTTTGTCATTAAAGATAAGACAGTTAAAAGCCAACGTGAACTCTAGAAAACCCAAAAGTTTAAAAATTTCACCCATTCCCATTGACACGTTTCTTAACAGATTATCTCTAATAATTTATAAAGTATCTGAGGTAGGTACGTCGGCATTGAGGTTTATAGACTCTAATGCGGCCAGGACGCTGTCCTCTGGAATTCCTGTGTCTTTCGCTTCGTGCAAAGACTCTTCTGGACATTAGAGGCCTAATGTAACCTGTAAGGTAGCCTCAATTTATGGTATTAAGCTTTATTAAAGAGGTCATTAACTGCTTCCTTACAACTGCAAATAACCGGCATAGAGTTACACTCAGGTGAAAAAGTCATGGGTTACCGGTATGAACATATACAGATGGTAGTACTGTGGCGTACGCAAGGTATGAAAGAGCAGTGCATTGGTGGAGCTGCTACTTGTACTCTGGTGATTCATGTGTCTTGGGTTTTCAACGGTATTATGGCCGCACAACGGGAATTAAGACATTGAACGCGGAATGACAGTTGGAGCTAGACGAAAGGGACATTCTGTTTCGGCAATCCTTAGGGAATTCAGTATCCCTACGTCCACAGTATCACCAGTGAGATAAGGATACCAGATTTCAGGCATTACCTCTCACCACAGACAATGCAGTGGCCGTTAGTTCTCACTTAACGAATGAGAGCATCGGCGTTTGCGTATAGTTGTCAATGTTAACAGACGAGCACGACAGCGTGAAATAACCGTATAAATCAATGTGGGACGTACGACGACCGTATCCCTTACGACAGTGTGGCGAAATTTGGCGTTAATGGGCTATGGCAGCAGATGGCCGAAGCGAGTGCATTTGCCAACAGCGCAACATTGCCTGCAGCAGCTATCCTGGGCTTGTGGCCATATCGGTTGGAACCTAAACGACTGGAAAACCGTGACTCGGTCAGATGAGTCCCGACTGCAGTTGGTAAGAGTGACACTGCGGTTAGAGTATGGTCACAGACTCCACGAAGCCATAAACCCAAGTAGTCAACAAGGCACTGTGCAAGCTGGTGGTGGTTCCATAATGGTGTAGGTTGTGTTTACAAGGAATGGACTGGGTTTTGTGGTCCAACTAAACCGATCGTTGGTTGGAAACCGATATGTTCAGCTACTTAAGGACTGTTTTTAGTCATTCACGGAGTTCGTGTTCCGAAAGAACGATGCGCCATGTCACCAGACCACATCTGTTCGTGATTGGTTTGAAGAGTATTCCAAACAATTTGAGCGAGTGATTTGGTCACCAGATCGTCCGACACGAATCCCATGGAACATTTATGGGACATAATCGAGAGGTTAGTTCCTGCACAAGATCTTGCACCAGCAACCGTTTCGTAACGATGGATAGCTCGATGTTTCTGCAGGTGACTTCCGAGGACTTGTTGAGCCCATGCTTGCAGGAGTGCCCGAGCGGTTCTAGGCGCTTCAGTCTGGGACTGCGTAACCGCTACGGTCGCAGGTTCGAATCCTGCCTCGGGCATGGATGTGTGTGATGTCCTTAGGTTAGTTAGGTTTAAGTAGTTCTAAGTTCTAGGGGAGTAATGACCTCAGATGTTAAATCCCATAGTGCTCAGAGCAATTTGAACCATTTGTTGAGCCCATGACACGTCTAGCTGCTGCACTACGGCTGGCGAAAGGAGTTCGGACACGATATTAGGAGGTATCCCATGACTTTTGTCACCTCAATGTGTTATCTTTGTGCAGTTTTATTTGAGATCTAGCTTCTGGTGTTTTTGGATTCAACCTACCGAATTCGTGTTTTTCACGTAGAAACAAAAATTGCAATCTTACTGGTTTAGCCTTTATTTGTATTTGGAAGTTCTTTATCAGATCTTTTTTAATATTGTTAATTCGATTCTCCTGGAGATACTTCATTGTTTTGCAGTCGAATATACGGTCACCTTTCAAAGTACGTAGAATGAAAATCACGCATGGACGCTGTAAACAGCACCTGCTAATGTCTGGTTGTACTGCAACTACTATGATACCATATACACTGTCTTATTTTACAAAGTGTGGTGCATTAGATCAGTTTAGTGCGATCGTGTTTAGGATGGATGAGAACTTGTGCTCCACTCATCCCAAATATCGCACTACTGCAATAACAACACAATAAAATCTTATGCATAGTCGACAAACATACGGTACTAGGAAAATAAAACTGACCGGGAAAGTATCATATGAACCTCAAGACAGGCAACGCAACTTATATCAGCCGCACCAGTTGCGGATGATGAATGTTGGGTTGCTTATCTAGAATTTCGTGTAACACTTTCCCTGTAAGTTTTATTTTGCGAAACCCGTATCTGTCTCAAAGTGGAATTTCTGATGAATATGAAGTATCGCGTTCTTGCTTAGTGTGTGAAACAGTTGCTTCCAGGTATAACCATGGCGTTTCTTCAGTTGCCTAAAGAATTTAATTATGGAAGTGTGGTTTGCAGAAGGTTAGCTTTCTGTTCCGCTGCTGGTTGGGGATCCCTGCTGGTCGAGAGAATTGTGGATTTCAAAAGGGTCGTAACTAGCTTAATTTACCAGCAGAGTTATTTCAGCGATACAGGCCTACAGTTATATCTGTCCGACAGCTCCTCTTCCCCATCGTATGGAACGCTTCAATGTTTCTTCAATCTACAACAAAATCTTGGTAGCAACAGCAAGTTCTCCTACATGACCTATAGAAAATCGTACATAAATTCCATACGTTCCTTTAATCGTCCTCTGTTGGGTCCTTTAATCTCAGTTTCTATTCCGTGATCATTTCTGAGAAATCTGCCTTTCGAGTTTCCATACTGCGTTTGAAAGGAGTAACTGCAGTACGATCTTTCTCAGTGAAACAATTTCAGAAGACTGAAATCAGTGTTTTAGCCGTATCTGTATCATTTCGGTGCCACGCACTAACTGTAATAGTAGGAGCAAAATGTCTTTTCGTCGATTCAGTAGACAGAATTTTACTTTCAAATCAACTGAAAACGCCTCGAATTCTTCGTGTTACGATAATTCGTTTTCGTTCAGCTTTTCTTCGTTAGTAATGTTTTCAAATCATTTAAATTTATTGTGCTCTCATTACTTTCGTAGCAGCTTTCTGTCATAGATTTGAACCACGGGTAGCACTCCGCATTGTTTATATCATCGCCAGGCATATAAATACAATAGTCCTGATATTTTTTACATAGGCACTCCAAACTGTCAACACCGGAAACGATGTTATGTAAGTCGCCTGCAGAGAGAAATCACACATAGAGTCACTCACAGCCCGCTGTCAGTTTTCTTGTTGCAGTGTCACTTGTTACTTGACGCCACGGCACCTTCACGTACCCTGTTGTCACCGTGCCTCACGTTATTCCGTGGTTCTTAAGAAACTCGGTGCTTATGAACGTATGTGTACATCAAACACACATCACAGCGTCGAAAGTAAAGCATGAAATAGCGGGTGTTTGATGCAATGGTTAAAATACGGGGGTCAGGTTCGAGATTAGTGAAACTGGGTTTCTTATTCCACCATGCTATCATGACAGTTTGCTGAAAAGTAACGCCCCCAGAAATACGCGAAAACTCTTAAATCTTTTCAAATAAAACCAGCGCTATAAACATTTTACATCTTTGCTTTCCGTGTCTACATATATTTAGCTCCGGCTCTAGAGGACGCTGAATTGTAGCGTGTAACATAGCGGTGTGTGATGTAAGCGTGCTGCCATCGCGTTTCGAATTCGAAGTGTTCGTCTACATACCGAGAATGATAACAGCAGACCACACCCGAGCGCTGCGACACCTACAACAATCCGAGACCTTGGGTTCACTGTCATTGATCCTCTTATATACAGTCCCAACTTACAAGGGGAGGCCGCCAATTGTGAAATTCAGATTCGATACATACTGCGCATAATAAAAGCTCATGGCCAGAGGTGTAATGTGGCAAAGCACCAAGATGCACTTCTCAGCCGTTGTCGAGAAAATCGACAGTTAAAAGAAACCGTTGCGGTGAAATACTCTCGACGATTAGAAATTTTCTACAGCGTCGTGGCGCAGCGGTAAGCGCTTGGGTTCGTAATCCGAAGGTCTCCGGACCGAATCTCACGCCATGCAATTTTTTTTTATTATTGGTTTTTTGTAATTCAAATATATATATATATATATATAAAGTATTAATGAATTGCTTATGCATGTTGGTGAAGGCGGATCGCTCTCCACTTGTACCGCCTCCATTTTTAACAGGATGTACCAAAGCTCTCCCGTCCGCACTGATTTTCGACAATGTTATAAGTTGCGCTAGGGACCGCATCTACCTTCTTTCGAAGTTAGCAGGCAACTACACTGTTATGCGGCGGCTCGTTTCGGCCCATTCAACATCTGTCATTCAAGTGTAACGAGCGAGTAACGGAGTTTATATTTCATACCTGCCACAGCAAATTTGTGTTCGTGGGGTCTCCATTCTAATTCGAACGTTTGACTTACGCTATACGTATTCGTTTCGGAATATCGTTTCTACGTCTTCTGTTAACTATGCGTGGTTAACATTATGAAGACAATTAATAACATTTGTGAAACACAACTTTGTTTGCGGAAAACATAATGATGTTCGAAGTCTCCAGTTTTTCCACGACAAACGACTTTCAACAACTTATTATATGCATAATTGTTGCAACTGATTGCCGGGAATTATATATATATTTGAATTATAAAAAACAAATACTAAAAAAAAAAAAGGTTGCATAGTGCAAGATTCGATCCGGCGACCTTTGGATTACGAATCAGAGCGCTTACCGATGCGCCACGGCGCTGTAGATTATTGTTAATCGTAGAGAGTATTTCACTTGAACGGTTTCTTTTAACTGTCGATTTTCTCGACAACGGCTGAGAAGTGCATCTTGGTGCTTTGCCACATTACGCCTCTGGCCATGAGCTTTTATTATGCACAGTATGAATCGAATCTGAATTTCGCAATTGGCGGTCTCCCCTTGTTAGCCCCATCCGGTTTCCATCTGTTTCTAAAACTTAAAGAACACCACGGAGGACTTCATTTGGACATGAAACGGTGCGTGCAGAAGTGAGGTTGTGGCTGCGTCAAGAAAGCCAAACATCGTATCAACAAACTGGCCTCTCGCTGGAAGAAATGTGGGCTACGTTGAGAAATGAATATGTAGCCATGAAAAATGTTATTAACCTTTGTTTTTATTTAAAAAGATTTCAGAGTTTTGACTTAAAGTCTGAGGCATTAATTTTCAGCACGCTGTCGTAGATTTTCAGTAACTTTTCTAAAGCGTATAACGGCTCATTAGGAAGGCCGTGGCACATCCATTCCTCAATGTATTTCAACTGAACCCGTTTTCCTATGCAAAGTATTCTTCATTTTTGGAACAGAAAACGAACTATTTACTATCGTGTCTGTACCAGCACGCGAAAGAGAAAACTTTTCGGACTACATTCCTGGCACTTACCACTACTACGACTACAGTTAACTACAGGCCACCCTAACATTTACAAGGAACCAAAGATTGTTGAGGATAACAGTGGGAGAGTTAAGCGGCATTGGACTAGAAATGGGAAAGGAATACAGTAGAAGTCGAGTGGGTAGCTCTGAGAAATGAAATGGGGTAGGCAACAAAGGATCACATTGTTAAAAAAACAATATCTAGTGGAAATCCATGGGTAACACAGGCTTATTGAATTAAACAGACGAAAGGAGAAATTATAAAACAGCAGAAAAGGAAGCAAGTGACAGGATGTACAAATGTTAAAAAACGAGATTGACAGAAAGTGCAAAAAGGCTAAGCAATAACAGATAAAGAACAAGTTTGTAAAAGCATGTATAGCTTGGGGAAGGGCAGACATCACCTGTAGGAAAATTAAAACGAACTCTGCTTAAAAGAGAAGCAGCTGTATGAACGTAAAAAAATTCCGATGACAAGCCAGTACTAATAGGAAAGGGGAAAGCTGAAACGTGGAGGGAATATACAGAGGCCTATGTATGGCAAAGAAAGAGGAACTACGGAAGGAGGGTAACAAAGGGAGGAGGTGAAGATGATATGGAAAATATGATACTGCAAGAAAAATTTGACAGACCACTGAAGAACCTAAGCTGAAACGAGGCCCAAGCAGTAGACACCGGTTCCACAGAGTTATTGAGCACCTTATGAGAGCCGCTCGTGACAAAATTATTCCATATGTGTGTAAGATGTATGAGACAGACGAAATACGAGTTTACTGAGACTTGAAGAAAAACGTTGTAATTTCAATTTCAAAGAAAGCAGAACTGGCGGACGTGAATATTACCAAACCATTAGAAGTCATGGTTGAAAAAACCTAGAAATTGACAGAAGAATGAAAATAAAAAAAACCGTAGAAGTAGACCTCGGGGAACATCAGTTTGCATTCTAGAAAAAATATAGGAACACACAAAGTGATTCCGACTTTCCGTATTAGAAGATAGGTTAAAAAGACAAACTTTCGTTTACAGCTACTGTAGCTTCAGAACAAGGTTTTGTAAACTTTGAGTGGAATACATGTCTTCAAATTCTGAAGGAGGAAGGATATAATAGGGGGATCAAAAGGTTATATACAACGTGAACAGAATTGGACTGCAATTACGAGTCGAAGGACTTGAAGGCGAAGCAGAAGCAGTGAAGAGGGTGAGACAGGGTTGTGGCTTATCCCCAATGTTATTCAGTCTACTGAGTTAACAATACTGTAAAACAAGGATTAATTAGGGAAGGGATTTAAAATTGAGTGAGAAAAAATAAGAACTTTGAGGTTTGCCGATGCTATTTTAAATCTGTCAGAGACGGCAAAGGACGCGAAAGGGTAAGTGAACGAAATGGATACTGACTTGAAAAGTGATAACATGAAAAGCAAAAAATGTAAATTAAGAGTAATGGAACGTAGTCTAGTTAAATCAGGTGGTGCTTAGCAAATTAAATTAGCAAATGAGACACTAAAAGCAGTAGATGAGTTTTGCTATTTGGGCAGTAAAATAACTGATTATTGCCTACGTAGAAAGGACTGGCAATAACAAGAAAATTATTTCTGAAAGATGAGGAATATGTGAACATCTAATATGAATTTGAAATGTAGGGAATCTGTTACGAAAATATGTATCTGGAATGTAGTCTTGTAAGGAAGTGAAACGTGGCGATAACCAGTTCAAAAAAGAAGAGAACAGATGCTACTGACATATGGTGTTACAGAAGAACCATGAAGATTATATGGGTGGATCAATTATCAGATGAGCGGGTACTGAATTGAAGTGAGGAAAAGACATTTATGATACAACTTGACCAGAAGATGATAGGACGCATCCTAAGGCATCAAGATATCGTCTGTTTGATAATGGAGGGAAGCCTGTGTGTGTGTGGGGGGGGGGGGGGGGGGGGGCGATAAAAATTTTAAAGAAAGGTCAAAGCTTGAATGTAGTGAGCAAGTTCAAATGCACGTCGCTTGCGATACTTAGGAGAAATGAAGAGGCTTGTACGCAATATACTAGCACGGAGAGCTGCATCTAAGCATTCTTCGGTCTGAAGACCACACAAAAAGAAGTTTCATAATCGTTAAAGTGTTTCTCTTGCTCATCTAGGCGGAAGTAATCCTACCTTTTCCTCTAATTACTTAATTTTCGTTATTTATTTAGTCTTATTCTCTATAGACCACTAATTATACAACTATCTTATTTCTTTGGTCATTATTTCTATGAGTGAAATTTCTAGTTTCTAATTTTAGCATTTCACGGGAAATCCTACACCTGTCGTCACTACTATCATTATTCGTAGTAACAACACTTTTGCCATTACTCTTGTGCTTTTAGAAAGTCTAATGGTAACTTGTAACCTCTGCATTGCATCTCGTAACTGTGCTTTTCTCTCAAAATTAGGAAGAAAGTCACGTTGATATAGAACAGGTTTTCATGGCTTTATCTTGCCAGGAAAATTAAATGTACAACGCAACATGTAAGACAATTACTGCCCACGGAAAAAGAACTTAAAAAGGTTGATTTGTAATATAGGATTTTTAAGTGACAGACTGGTTACGTCCGCACTTATTTTTTGAGTAGTCATACATAACATAAAATAAAAACATGCAGCTGTCATATATACTTTGTTTTCCATGTTTTAATCAGAACAAATGTTTTGGCGTTGAGTATTACTTACACTGATATAGTTGCTCTAATGTAAACAGTTGTGTATGCGACTGTGAGTAGATTAACAAAAAAGATAAATTGATTATAAACATACAACGATTATGCCGAGCTTCATTTCGGTGCATGTAGAAGTTCATTATATGTAATGGATGGAAAGAAAATTTAATAAGATACTGTTTGTACTTAATGGCACTGTAAAAACCGAAGAGCAGAAATATGGTATTGCTTGGTTGCTAATGTAATGAAGATTCGCTCGGTACTGCGTCTTTAAAGAATTAGACTTCGTTTATGAAAGTAAAGGCTCTACCCTGATTAGCAGAGAACATGGGAACAGTCGGTTAAGGATTGGTGGGGACGCGGCCCTTCGTTCATCGGACGTGCCTGCGTCAATTTGTTTCCTTCCCTTACTTTAGGGTGGCGACTCCCCCTGCCGTCTCGTTATGAAGGAAATTATTCTCGATCCCTTCGTGCCTTCGCTATATTGGTTAATGGCCAGCGAGCAGGAAAATTTAGGTTCGCTAAGCTCTCAAAATTCCCGTGCTTGTTTGGAGGCAATATCACGTCGATTTGAGCTGCGATTCATATCAATTGCTAACAGTTGTCTCAACACTGCAGGGAGAAAAATAGGAGCGATCATTTGTAGTTGTGTGCTGTGGCGTCCTTAATTTTCACATGAAATGATTTACTGTAGTCATGCACCCCAGCTGGGTATCGGCTACGTAGCTTGCTGGCTACGGAGGAAAAGAAGGTACAAAAGAAAATGTTGAGCGGGCTGTGAGACTCAAGTGCCTTGCACAAAAAAGGCGTTAATGTTTATT